>NW_026575136.1:7112500-7260000 GCF_905146905.1 Nyctereutes procyonoides | reverse complement strand
GAGAAACTTATGGCAGTGAGGTTTATAAATTTCTTTAAAAATATTATGGCCTATTTAATGTATTTTAAAACATAGTTCTGATCTAAATAATCTGTATAATAAGTCTCAGTATTTAACAAGTCAAAATTATACCAAAAGTGGTGGCTGGCTTTTTTTTTTTTTCTTGATGAATTAGAAATATAACCACAAATAAGATAATTTGCAAATAAAAGTCAAAATCCAAAATTTGTCATTTTCTTCTTCCTAAATCAAATAATGCCATTCCTATCTCACTGTATTTTAATTAGCAGAGGTTTTGTGGAAGTGGCATGGTACATGCTCATACGATGACTCAAAATGTAACTTGGCCTGCAGTTTTCTTTCGGGGAACAGAACACTCTAATTCAAATCCATTATTAAAAAGCAGATAACATGTGCACTTTTCTGAAATGTCTGTGACTTCACTCTTTTGATTTTATGTAATTATAAGAGAATGTTCATATGTATTTACTTTTCGATTGGCACAGCATTTTAAAACTGAGTGTCTTCAGAAAAGTGCGTATTTTCTTTTAGTTCATAAAGAATATCACTGGTTTATGTGCTCAGAACTTTAGTGAATGTTTTATAATGCGGTCACAGTGCAGTTTACAGCTGTGCTTGGGATAAGAATTTCTATACATACCCTATGTATGCGGAGGAAAAAAATATTAGATATTTATTAGATTTTGAGATTTCGAGATTAGTTTAGATTTTGAGATTAATAATTGGTAACTAGATCCCGTGCCTTTTCACTGTATTATCTTGTATAACTTCTATCAGTTCTGAAGCAAAACTTTGAACTCAGTATTTTTCCAAAGTTTGCAGCTCAAAGTGAATACTTTTCATTTAAACTAATTTCAGTCAACATAATAAAATAGGGAAAACATCACCCACTTAAAAACAGCTTAAATTGCATGTGCTTTGTCACTGTAAACAAACAAGGTAAACATTGACATAACTTCAATATATTCTTGGGTTGAAAAAAATCTGCAGTTCAAAATAAAATTCCGCCTTTGGTCAACATTTTGGATGCAATTCAAAGTTTCTCATAAAATAAACATATTTTAAAGAGTGCTTTGAATTTCACTGTGTAATTTCTAGCCAACAGAAATTACAGTGGTATCTTTAAGGTTTATTATATGTCAGATCAATAGCCATTATGCAGGGCTAACAACCTTCCAGATGCAATTCCTTCCCAATGCTTAACCCTTACTACTATGACATGAAAACAAACAAACAAACAAACTTCCCATAGGTGTCCCTTGGGGAAATCCTCTCACAAAGTGAAACTTTCTTGTTTATTATTTGTTTAATAATAAAAGTATTTTTGGCTGATAAAGTGGAAAATAAGCTGAATTTTTGGGAAGAAAGCGAAATGTTCATTAAGGTAACCTTCATGAGAATTTTCAGTAAAAGGGTTGGAATGGTTTTGCATTCTGCAAAATCACAAATCATTTTGAAGCATGAGCTTAAAATGAGAATGCCCCATCACAACAGATTGTAAATTTTTTTCTGATGCTTTTAAAAGTGCCTCGATCATTTCTGCGACTAGAATGTTAAAGTTAAGTATTTGCTATTTTATTTAAACATTTTTGAAAAATGAACATTCTGGGGCTTTGCAGCATTATTAAGAAAAGCTGTCCATACTTTACCATGTTGTTACATGTGTTTATCTGCTGATTATAAAATGTGTTAAACAGTATTTTAAAAACAACAAAAAAAAATGCAGAGCTGCGCTTTGATTAATTCAGTGAACAAAACATATGCTGCTGGTTCTGTTCTATGAAATTCATATATGATCAATAAAATCTTTTAAAAGAGCAACTCTGGCTGTAAGGCTTGTACTGCCGACCATGTTTTTCGTCCCAGTTAACTCAGGGCTCAATACTGTTAACTTAAGCAAACAAAACCACTTTCTGGCTATGATAGCAATAATGTCTTTTTAATATTTTTTTTTTATCTTCTTTCTAAAATTCCTTTAGGCTGGAAGCTGTCTATTGTGGTTGTTACCCACTTTGTCCCAAAGATTTGGTTTATCCCGAAATATTTCCAGGTAGCTGCTTTAATGTACTTTTCATCTTTGTTGAGATTTAATACATGATTCATGCTAAATTAGAAAGTTTGAAAATAAACTTAGGCAGGAGCAATTGTTTATTTGGCAAGTCAACATGTTAGTGTTAAGGAAAATTTTATGTGTTTTAATACATTAGAGTAAGCTTATATTTACCATCTGTTCTTTTAAGATAACAAAAAAGCAAGTTTTCAAATAGCATTCTTCATTGTTAGCATACACATCCCATAATGATGGATTTTTATAAGCAGGTCAGTGTTGCTGCAATTGCTTGCAGATTTTTTTTAATGATATACACAGAGAAAAATCAAGGACTGGAAGTCACACCAAATTATTTAAACAATTGACTAGTTAATAATATGCAACTGTTGTTACAGGGTACATACGGCTATAGTACCAGTTCTTTGAAAAAAATTCTCATCACTAAATATATCACATATGCATTGTGTTACATTAGAATAATGTATTTTAATCACCCCAAGGAGATGTCTAAACAGCACAACTACACAGTCTTATTTAGCATTAAACATCCTTGTGAGCTGAGGTAACCTTATAAAATCATGCTTAAATAATGTAAAACACGAGGCAGCACAGAGCAATATGCATTTTTAATTAGTAAAGTGACTAATATCGAGTGTGTGCTTTGAGGTTTTTGTTTCATTAAAAATGTATCTGTTTTTCCTGCAGCTGAATATCTGTATTCTACACCTGAACAGCTTTCAAAAAGGCTCCAGAATTTCTGCAAGAGACCAGATATTATAAGAAAACATCTTTATAAGGTAGATATTGAGGCGAGATTTACGTGGTATAAATGCCATATTGAAGTACAAAGAAAAATCTTTAAAAAAAAACATTTAATTAACATACTAATGTTTAAAGGAAACATGCTAGGGAGGGATATTAGTTGTTACACTAACAAGGATTAATTAAACTGGATGCCAGTTGTATTAACCTAGGTCTTATGAAATACGTGCACTTAATGCATGGTACATGCTTTTTTTTTAATTTATTGTTTTCTAAGATGACTGTCCTTTACATTTAGCCCCAAGAGGCTTATAAAAATGAACCTAGATTAATGTAACTCATTAGTTTAAAAGGAAGTAAAGGAAAGATTCCACAATTATACTAATGAGGATAAGCCTTTCTTCCCATCATAATGAAATCTTCAGGCCTCAAAAATTCAGGTGAATGACATCCGTGAAGTTTGGTGTTCATTTTTTAACTACTTTGAAGATGATCTTCAGGAATCAAATGCTTCCCTTGTCCAGTTTAATAAAATGACCGAAAAATCCTCAGTTTGTTTGGAGTGAGACGGCCAGTCTCCTCTCTGAATGGCAAAGGCAAGAGGAGAATAGTTTAAATAGCATCATCAGGCAGTCCCCTCATTCATTATCTTTTTTTCCCTTGTTTGAATCAAGAATTTTACATTGTTGAAATCACAACACAAAGAGGCCCTGCTTAAAGTCTAAGTAATTGAACTGGGATAAATCTGCTTTACGACTTTGGAAGGTGGCTCTAGGCCATGAGTAATATACCTTGTTATATTCTTTGAATGTAGCGTCTTCATTTTACATAAATTCAGTACAGTTTACAATCTAGCAGTTTTATAATCCAGTATATATTATAATTTTCCTGTGTTAATGTATAACCTTCCTCCATGAAATACAGTTTGCTGGCCTTTTTTTCTCCCCTTTCCCTTTTCATGGCCTAAAATACATATTTACATAGCGATACATCAAAACAGGACTTTGTTTCTGCAGGAAACAGTTAAACTTCAAGAAAACGGGAGAGAACCAAAAATGCAATTTAACACCCAATTTCAAGCTCATTATCTTTCATTGTCTATTAACTTGGCAATGGTTCAGAAGGTAGCTCATAATAGTTTAAAATGCTGACTGAACAGTTCCGGGCTCCAGTATTAGTCCTTGAGTCAATACGATTGTACCGTATACAGGGGAAGCTTCACAGACAAAACAGCCTTCCAAGCTTTACATCCAGATTTCCTCGTTTGGGAAGTTCACTAGTGCTCTGGTTTGTATAAAATGTGAATCGAGTCGTTTTCCACGTGACAGGCTATGGAAAGGTGCAGACGATGGAAATCGGAGAAACAGAATAATAAGTATCTATGCAAATGGCTTCATTTTCTGTATATGACACAAGGATCTTGTTGGTGAGCTCACCATCAAGTCACTGATTCTGTTCTCCCCTCCTGGTAAATTTTTGGGGTAGTTTGGTTTGTTTTTCAGTTTTATTGAGACATAACTGGCAGCACTGTGTCAGCTTACAACGTACGGAATAATGACTTGACTTGTCCACATACTGTGGACTGGTTACCAACATCAGCTTAATTACCATCCGTCATCTCATATAGACACAAAAAAAAGAAAGAAAGGAAAGGAAAGAAAGAAAGAAGGAAAGAGAAAGAAAGAAGAAAGAAAGAAAGAAAGAAAGAAAGAAAGAAAGAAAGAAAGAAAGAAAGAAAGAAAGAAAGAAAGAAAGAAAATGTTTTTTCCTTGCAGTGGGACTGGTGAGGTATTCATAATGATATTTCTACTATCCAAATTTATCAGTTTTTAACTTTGCTTCAGGTTAGGCCTCCTCATCTCTGTTAGTGTTCGTGAACAAGTTTTTAACCATTTCAGAAGTTACTGCAACAAGTTGCCTTGAGTCACAAAAAAAAAAAAAAATAGACCTCTGGTTGAAATATTTTAATGCAGTTACTTCATAACATGGCTGTAATTATTTATTTGACAAACAACTTCTGGAAAAACTCTGAAACGATGTCAGCTTAGTGTTGATGCTGTCACTGTATCAAATTATGCCTCATACCCCTTAAAAGATAGCCTATGCCTTAAATGTTATTCCATACTACTACTTTTCACACATGTGCTTGGTCTGTACATCTTAAAGCGCTCCATCTCAAAGTTTTATAAATTAGAATTTTATGCATAAGCATTTATAAGAATTCATATGCATGATTCTGTTTTATGTATTTTTCTACCGTGGATTTTTTTTCTATAAATCTGTTACACACTCTCAGATGTGTCCTCATATATAGATCATGATGATACTGTATCTAAATATTAGTCTTAAAATTAATGAATTAGTCCAAAAATTATAAGTAATCTAGCTTTAGGAAGCATTCATCCGGAGAAACTGATGACAGCCATAGGAAGGGCCACAGGGTTATTGTAATATGGTTATTGTAATAGGATTTAGAGCCAAAACAGAAAGAGAATGCCTTCTAAAACTTTGTAAATAAGGCATAATAAGCTATGATATTTTTCCACCTTATGTTTTATAAATATACACATTTTCAGGTAACATTTGCCTTCACTAAATACAAGAGAACTAACCCCCACCCCCACCCTAAAGCAGTATTTTCCTCACTTTTCTTATGCAATGGAAGAGTCCTTTGTGTGTACTGTTAACGAGAATGTTGGGGTTTTTTTTTAGACCTATTCCATTGGACAGTGCTGTTTTGCTTTTATAAAACATATGCTTCTAAGATCTAAAAGGATAGAATGTCACTGAATTCTTTAATTTGCTCCTTTTACATTTTTACACCTTACTCTCTTTTTTTGTCAAAAGTTTACATTTTAAAATCATCTCAACTGCTTTTCACATAGGGTTCACTTTAGGATAGGATTTTTCATATGGATTCACACTTAGAAATTTAATGACTAGAATAAGGCTACTAACACTTGGCTTTCTTCTCACATGAGACATTATACTTTCAATATGAGTGAGAGTTTGGGGCTATAACTTGAAGCAGGATTGGAAACAGAATGCTAGTAACTGAAAAGCAGAAACAGAATTGGATACTTTTTTTTTTCTTAAAGTGACTCTTTCTACTACAGAACACTGTTGCCCGTGACTTCTCACCTGAAAAGGTTTCACATTTGAAATGTTTAAATCCTCACATGCATGCAAGTATGTTTTCCCTCTCTCTCTCTCTCTCTCTCTCTCTCTCTCTCACACACACACACACACTTTTTTTAAGATCTTTCGTAAGAGAAATCCAGTGCATGCAGAAATTAAATGTTTCTTAATCATTTTTAAAAAATCGGAAACGCTTTCCTTAATTTAAAAAAATCTAACCATTTCTTTCAAAAGTTTTCATTGAAGTTTAGTCACTGACTACAGCTTTCTCGTACTTTCAGGACACTTCCCTTTCTGAGTAGGTCAGACACACTGGCCACATACTTGTCACAACAGATCCAAAACAAGGTTTCATTTCATCCATGACAGGGAGCTTTCTGCGACTCCCAAACCTAACTTGAACACACGATTCTAGAAGTAACCATAAAATAATTAGCCACGGAATGACTTCTTACACTAACAGTACTTTTTCCCTTTTCCAGCCCATGTAAGTCTAACACCACGAAGTTGTCTTTTTGCTTCATTTTTACTATGGGAATTTACTTACTCAGAATTCCCAACAACTTTTTGAGAGTACCTGAGGTTTCTATAAACTTCTCATCGCTATTGGTTAAAATGTTATAGAGAAAAAAAATGATGGACGTGATCTTGTTACCAGCACTGAAGAGAGCACAGGGCGCAAACGGGGCACTTGTATAAAGTGAATACCACCCAGACTAATGGGATAGACCTTCATTCCCGTCCTATTCCATTTACTTTTATTTACAAATCGAACAATATTTTGTGTTAGAGAGAGAGAGAGAGAGAGAGAGAGAGAGATGCATTCGCTCTTGTGCTTCTGAGAGACCTGTAGTTTCTTGACATTTTTCAGATGATAAGTGCTGATTTTTTTTCTGCTCTCCTCTTCAAGTTCCTCAACATTCTAGAAACCTTCATAACCTGCTCTTAATTGGAGGACAGAAGAATTTTCAGATTTCTGCCTCAAAATGATTCCAAACAATGATTAAGCCTACAGTTCAGATCCAGTGCCCAGAAAAGCCATTTGTGGTTGTCTTAATTATATCAGGCTCTATCTCCCCAAACCACAGCCAAGCCACTTTGTTTCCTACGTGAGGCTGGTCACTTTTTAGTCCCCTTTTAATTTGAGCTTATACTCTAGATGTCAAGAAGGTGTTGCTCACTTGTATTAACACCCCTCCAACGTCATGACTTTTTTCCTTAAAAACGAAAACTTGAAAGCTTGTGACATTTTTTTAGAACTTCTAGAAATCTCTCAACTGCACCAGCACAATTTAAGGCAGCTTCTCAACCTCTCTCTCCCTCGCTCTTTCCCTCCTCCTTGGTCTTCTCCCCCTCTCTTTCTTCACTTCCTTCTGCGATTTTATTTGGTTTGGCTTTCCTTTGATTTGTCTAAGCAAAACAACCTTTAGCACAATGGATATACTTTGGATGATCAAGATCATCCAAGTTAGAGGCTTTGGCGTCTTGTCCTCCTCTGCTACTCATTTGCAGCCTGGCTCTAGGTGAACTTCTAAACCTCTCTATATGATTCATCTGTCAACCCGGAGGAATTCCCCCCCCCCAAATTCTTAATAGCATTCCCCCCCCCCCCGAGGTACTGCTATAATGAAATAATAAATATAAACCTGTTGGTAATCTCGAAGTGCTTTCTACATTTCACGTAACAGTAAAGGCATTTCTCTGGTGCCTTAACCACTTAAAAGTAAAATTCGCATCAGCCAAAACATGGGTTAAGAGTGTTGTGTATCTTGTGTTTATGAAAGTGAAAAGTTGGATGATAAACTCGGAATAGCCGCCACCCAGTGACATAAACCAGGGAATATGTGTGCAGTGGAAGGCACCCATTTGCGAAAAATCGGGAGCCTTCCCCTACGGTGGTGAATACAGTTCCACTTTACACCAATCAGAAACTGGGATTTCCCGGGTTGATGAAACTCGAGAACCATTTACTTGGTGGCTTTTTGAAACCTAATTGACGTAAGTTATGCAAATTTGCAATATGAATTTTGAGCGTGCTTTAGACTTTGGGTTGTTAATGCTCCTTCCTTGCTTTCTCTTCTCTCCCTCCCCCTCACAGGGCGAAACGACTCCTTTCTCCTGGGCAGCTCTACATGGGAAATTCAGGTCTCTGCTTACAACAGAACCTAGGGAAGATTTGTGACAGATGGGGCTAAGTCACAAACTTGCAGCCTAAGGCGGAATCTGTAGAACTTTCCAGAGTGTGCCCATATTTACCTGATCAGAGAGAAAAGAAAATCTGCAGAGGAAGCTGAGCCTGGCTGCTTGTCATAGCTGACACAGAGCCATCTGCCACAAACCTGTGGCGGCTTCAGATCTCCCATCCCTGCCACCACCCCAACTCAAATTAAATACAGATTCCCAGAGACGTTATGATGGTTACACATGTCCTCGGCATCACATGGAGGAGACTGTTCAAAAAAAAAAAAATATGTGGCCTGTTGTATAACCGCACTCATGTATCCCATATGTGGTGCCACATTGAATTTCCGGTTGAATCCGTTTTTATCCTTTGTACTGGATGACATGGTGCCTGAATTCTTTCTTTCTGCCGACGCGATGGCAGCCAAACTGCAGCTTCAAAAGCTCGCGCTTGGCTGGGTTTCTGCCCAGGTTGCCAGGTTGTCGTGGAGCCTCCTGGTGTCCTCGCTGGGCCGGGGCATGAGCGGGGGCCGGGGGGCTCGAGCACGGTCATCCCAGCGAAGGGATGATGCTCCGGCACCAGGGGTCTGTAAGTGAGGGTCTTGATAAGGGGTCCGGCAGGTAGTCCCATGACTCACTGAGTCACACTGGCATCTCACTGATTTAAAGTTGCGAGATAAACAGCTGTCATTCGGACAAACATGGGAAACACACTCGGTGTGGCCACCTCGCCCAGAAAATGAACACTGAGATACTTGCTTTAATTTTTTATTTTTATTTTTTTCCTACCCCTCCACCCCCGGGGGTAAAAAAACCAGAGAAATCAAAATACCTCTACCAAAGCAATGATTTTGATATAAAGGTTCCCTCAAAAATATTTGCATCCAGCTACAAATATAATCTTTTCAAGATAAATCACTTGTGATTCCAATAGTCAAGCTGCCGTATTTGTTGATATAAAGATGTTTTTGGAACGGCTAGATTGTAAAATAAATTTTTAATAAAGTGCCTACTGCAATTTTTAATTAGCATATCTCATTTATGTTAGAGTGTACATGTCTCTGTATGTTTCTCACCGAACGCTCTCTCCCTGTGTCAGAGACAGCGAATACAATTGTCTCTTTTCCGGATGTACGAGGATCTGTTTTGCAAATGTTTGTAAGATATTATGACATTTCCAAGATTTTCTTTGCATTCTGGAAAGCAGGAGGTAAACATTTGTAGTCATTAAGGTAAAGTCTGTTGATAAACCATCTTCTGTTTACTGACAGGTAAATCGTAACTTTCCTAGCTTTTGAAAGGAATAACTTTTATACACTGCGGAGAGTGGGGAACAGCCAGGGAGAGGAGGGAAGACAGGGGCCAAGCACGGCCTTCTGGCTTCCAGAAGGACTGAGTGGTCTAGCAGGCATCTGAGATAGAGCAGGCAATGACTCAGAAGTCCAGTGGGGGCCCATTTGACAGGCAGCAAAATCGTCAGCAGGAAACAGATCGAGGTCAGGGAGCCAGATGGAGGCCTCAGGATAGAGGCAGTCCTGCAGGTCAAAGAAAGGAGGAATTCAGAATCCATCGGGCCTGGGAATTTAAAAGCAGGAAGAGTAAGAAGCAGAAATAACAAGCCCTATCTTTGCAGATAGTCCTCTCTGTAAGCAGTGTGAGATCCGTAACGCGTGGTGGGACATCGCAGCACTGGCTTCGAGTCCTATCAGTTGTGGGGAAGTCACTGAACAGATACCTCTTCACCCATAAAACAAAGGGCTCAGGGATCATTTCAGAACTGCCTTCCAGTCTGAGACTGGGGAACCCGGAATCTCTCAGGTGAGCTCCTTTTGAGTGCACATGTGAAGATGTAAATATGCCTGAGAGGTTCTTAGGCTCTTTGGCCAGGGTTTATCATCTAATGAGATGAACTACAACAGTAAATTGGCCTCAGTCAGAAGAATGCCATGTCACACTGATGTCTTCTCAAAATAATAATATAATCTCACAGCCGGGAAACAGTGTTTAGTTTACTGGGTTGTACAGTCCTGAAAATAATGGTCTCCCATTTTGTAGAAGACGTGGTTGAAAGTTACCTGTGTATGGAGGTTTTTTCCCCATATGCCCATGAACTCAAGTCAGCTTTTGTCTTTAGCTGTATTCCTTCTAGAATAAAAATTTACATTAAAGGTGTCACTTCTTAAAAACTGAGCTGTCAGACTGGGTATTAGTGCACATAAACAATAAAGAGCTCCGTAAATGTGTAATTCTTAGCATTTGAAAACCTGAAGTGTGTGCATGTCTGTGTGTTGTACGCTCCTCAAATCCATGATACGGTGGGATGGGATGTTATTAAGTTAACCCATGTTTCATTGAAGTCACAGGATAATTGCAAATACAAGCTGACTTTTTAATTCCTATTTCCCTTACTTTGAATGAAGAGATCGAACCCTCCCATTATTTCTTATTTTGAGTATGGCGGTTGAAGATTTTGATCTTTCTTTTTTTTTTTAAACAGTCAGTTCTGTTGATTTTATTCTTTTAAAATAAATCACTAAGCCAATTTCAATTTTAATTGTTTTAAAAGTCTGCTCGTTATCAAGACCTTGGTACGGTGTCCGGAATGCTTGCCGTGAACTCACCTAATCTGTGTTTCTGGCTAGGTGTTTCTGTAATAAATAGCAGGGTACCTAGCTCTTAATCTATTCACGTAAACCGTGTTGATCGGGCATGGGTCAGGAGAACTTTCTCAAAAAAAAGCTCGTGATTTAATAAGCAGCCTTCAGATATGGCTAGGTTTCAATGCCCTGCTGTGGCTCTCAAGTCTGTAGACACGCCACATAAAGATGGCAGCAGAATCAGTAAGCCGATGGAAACTCGCAGCCGTGGAGGGCTGTACAGATTCATTTCAACACCTTGAAATGCATCTGGAAGCAAAGATTTCATTTTATGTTGAAGGTGTTAATTATATTTGATATTTTTAAAAGTAAAATCTGTTTTTGAGAAAGCATCTGCTACCCAGAAATATTATGAGCCACAATAAAATTTTCAGTTAAGTCTCAAGATACTTTCTGTGGGTGATAGAATCAGTTTTCAAATGATAGTCCATGCTGTCTCTTAATGTTGACATATCCCATGAGTGTCATTCTTCTATTGACTATTGACAGGTATCACCCTGAGTGCCTTTCTGTTTCAGTGGTGAATTGGGTGGTCTTTGGTATCAGACTTGATGCTTAACAATGAAGAGGGTATATTATAAACCACTGACACGTTTCGTTTTAAAATCTGAATTGAGATACGGGACAACTAATGGCTTCTATATACCAGACCCTCCCTTCAGAGCTGTTCATTAAAATATGACTGGGAAAGTCTAAAAACACGCAAATACTTCTACATGCTGCTCAAAGCTATGTATATGGGTGATTAAGATATAACAACAACAACAAAAACCATGGGGGTTTACACCAAATTTACAATAAATGTTAAGTCAGAGAAGTGATAGTAGAAAGTACAGACATGTAAAGGGGAGAGGCACATTCTCGCAGTGGCTGCTGGCTTATTTCTGAAGCGGGGTCATCCAACCCAAAGGCCATTTGTACTTTTTGAGTTTTCACATGTCTTACATATTATTATTGGATACGTCTTCTGATAAGAGCTATAAATACTTTGGTTAGTTTTCCTACTTTGCCTTCCTTAACATTCCTTGCTTCTAGACTATTAATCTGGTCAGAAAACCATTTCCCTTCAGATGATTGGAGAAACTGCCCTAACTGCCAGTTTTGCATGAGAAGACTTTCCCCTCAACCAGGAGCCCAGGACTTACCCTGAATCCTGAAACAAATCATACTTTGAAAACGGCTGACTTGATGATCCTTGGGTCCCTTTTTCCTGGGGCTGCTGACCACCAATTCTCATTAATTCCTATAACGTTACAAACTCAACATGGAAAACCATAGTTCTGTAAACTCCCTTTTGAAAGATAATGAGAAGAAGATAAAGGGAGATGTTACATGAGCCAGTCTTGACATCTTGGAAAATTCAAGCCGTGTGGTGCAGCACAGAGCTGTCTGAGCTCCTAACCACACTCCCCGCCTCCCATACTGGTGCCCGTCCCTTTCCTCCTCAGCGACAGGGTCAGTTGCCCAACTCTGTCCTTCCTTGGAATCCATGAGAAGGAGCTTCTTCCCTCATGTTTTTGGAATTCCCTAGCTGCATAGGAGGTACGTATGACTTCAGGGACTGGGACCCTTGCTCACCCTACAGCCCGTTTTGCTACAGTGGAATTTGGGGTCAGTGTCTTCAGGGATCCTCCTATTATCATTACCTAAGTGATTCCCTCGTCTCTCTTGCAGCTCTATGGTTATGAGTTTCAGCCCTAGGACAGGATCATAATTCTTCTCATAAACGGATAGAAGGAACTGATGATTCGTGGGAGATGATCTAAGAGGCTTTGTTTTACTCTCCTCAATTACTGCATTTAAACAGTGGATCTAAGGTGATGTGCTGGAAGCCACTTCTGGGGATGCTTGTGTGATACCTTTCTCTAAGAAGTTGAAATCCTTTATATTTGAAATTTTAATATTTCCATTATTTCCCCAATGAGAAAACCAAGGGATCATATAATGGCACACTTAGGAGCCAGACTATGTTGTAGAAACAGAGACTTGTTGTATAAGCCTCCCCCCCATGGGGGATAATGTCCCCGTCACCCGTGTGTCTTTCAGGAAGCACCAAGGTCAGTGAGCATGACTGCTGGACCCCTAGGCAAGGGAGTGCGGAGGGTAGCAGGGGGATGCTTCATGACCCACATGGCTGGTCTTAAAAAGAGGCATGAGAGACCATGTCGTGAGGCCAATGTTTTAAGTGTCTGGATTATTACTATTATTGCACAGGCCTCAACAGCCACCATAGGCCTGCCACTCCCTGTGGTCTTTCCACTCAGCTGCCCTTATACCCGTAACTTTCCTGGCCCTCCTGGTCAGCATTTGTTTTTGAAGCCTGTGGGGAGACTGAGGCCCTAACAAGAAGCCGAGTTGCCGTGGCTCCCGTGCCAGTAGAGGCAGGTCTAGAACAATCTCGGGCAGAAGGCCGTGGTCAGTCCAATTGGTCGAGACCACCATCCCTTAAAGGAGGAGAAGAGGCAAAGCTCTCTCTCCACCCTCTTCCCCTCTTTCCTCCTCCTGCTGCCCTTACCAGCAGAGGGAACGTGGATTAATCAGTTGCCAGGACCTGTCCATAGACTGGTTTTGTGTCCCTCGTGGTCGCATTTGTATTCCAAGTGGCCACAAGGGGAAGAATGTACAAGAATCCATTCCCGGTACTGAAAATCTCAGACTGTGGCACGTGCGAGCCTTCGGACAGCCGAACCTTCTCTGTGGCCTTTGATGGCATACGGCGGTGACGGTCCTCCTCCACGCATCGAAGGCTGGCCCTTCGTGCAGCCCCCACGATCTCACCGGATGCAAAGGGCCGAGGACAGAGGGAGCAGGTGCATGGGCGGCAGGAGCACCTTTAATTGTGAGGCAAAGGGAGTGCTTCCTCTCATCCCGAATAGATAACCCAGAAATTACATCCTGAAACTTATTTCCCCGGAAAGAAAAGGAAGGGGAGGGATAACTGCAAAAGAAGATCCTTCTAATATGGTATTAGACTGTAATTCATAGGGAAATTTATGCCTGAGATATGAATTTCTGAAAATAGGGTTTTTTTTTCAAAGGAAACACTGACACATCCTTAATTATAGAGTAATAAATACCATGGTATATTATCTTCTGATATTTCCTTACACAGATCTCAAAGCATGCAGCTGTTTTTGAAAACTGATAATCAAGTACAATATCAGTATATCACATCTTGTGCTTACAACACACCCTTCAACCAGACAACCTCACGGAGCCCGAAACAGTGAGTCCGGGGCTGCTCATAGCACAAGCCTAACTGAACCAATTAGCCTCGAATCGTAACGTTAAGAATCACAGTCGCACCGAGGTGCCTGTCCTTGCCAGGAAAAGGCAAAGCGCATGCCAAGGAAAAAAGCCTCTGCTTCAGGATCACGGAGGCAGCTCTCAAAAGCCAGAATAACTTAATGATCAATCAGAAAAATCTAGAGCAGTAACTCCTTAAGTGAAGGATACATAAAAACTGTACAAAGCGTTAATAGTGCATGGGGAGGTAGAACAGGATTTTATCAGAAAGTCTGAGGCTCTTAGAAAGCTCCATGGGCTGCTTCCAATCCAGGCAGCAAAAGACAGACAAACATGGTCAAAGAAAAGTACGTGGACAAATGCGGGGGGCAGGAGAGGAAATGAAGGTTACACAAGGCCAATGTGATTCAGAAGGAAAGGGAGGGAGGAAAGCCGAAGGAGCCAGCTGCAATTACTAAATGTTACATTAGCAAGAGCTGAAATTGAGAGGAGGAGGTCTGGGTATTTTACTAAGTGGATTAATGTCCTCTTCTTTGGGTGTCTGAAGTTGCAGATTTTAATTTATTTGGTGCAGGGTTTTATTGTGAAACTCTTAATGGGGTGGAGGGATAAACAGGGACAATTATAAACAGAGAGTAGGAAAGGGGAACATGAAATGGTGTTTTTTTCTTTATTTTCTGAATAAATTCAACTAAAATAAACACAGGGTTTGAAGTTATGGACAAAGGTAAATAGTCAACAAAGTATTTATTTAGTTGACTGTGATAGCACTCAAAGGAGAATTAGAGGTACCTACAAAAAAAAAAAAAAAAACCAAGAGGACAAAACGCCCCCAGAAATGCGTCAAGCCAAGGATTTTCAGTGGCTTAGGGGCTCTCCTTTCTCCACCCGTTTAAAAAAATAAATCATAACTTTGGCATTTAGAAACCTAGTCATGAACATCATTTATTAATATAAACTTAATCCTGTGCTGTTCTTTGGTGGGTGGTAAAAACATGAACTAAACAACTGGCCTAAAACACGACGATTCTCTCAAATGCTGGGAAGCTATAAGGAAAGAGAAACTCCGACTGTGTATGCTCTTTCACCTTCTTTATTTTACTGGAAGGATAAAGTCAAAAGGTGGGGAGGGCAGAGCCAAAGCACATAGGCCTAAAAGAAGCTTGCAGGAGATTTTTAAAGTTTTCCTAATCGTGTACCAGAAGAGGAGATGGGCTTGGGACCTAGTGTGATTTATATCCTTTTTTGACTCTGCTAAACTACTAACTACCACTTCTGGGGAAGGTGGGAAATAAGGAAGGTTCTGTGCCTTCTGCAACTGAAGAGACCAGGGCAGAAACTTAACCGTGTCCACACCCTGAGGGTAACTGTCCTGTGGCTGGCAACCAGTCCCCAAGAGTTCTGGGTTCAAGCATTTGAGGGGCCGATAACATTAGGAATCATTTAAACTGAAGGTATGGATCAGCAGGTATTTATTTGAGAATCACTGACACGCAGCTCTGGAGCTTGAGCACAGAGAGCGTTATTTGGGGTGTGGGCAAATCACTTCTCTGGAACCACATGAAAAGACACTTTGAAAAGAATTGTAGAATGCTGGGGGGGCGGGGAATGACCCTGGCGAAAAATACAAATGAAAAAAAAAATGGAAAAATATCCTCTACAGAGAGGAAGATGCATAAGACGACCCAACAAGGTGGCCTTGTTGCCTTCCACCTGCTGCATCAATTCTATCAGTAAACAGATTCCCAACAAGGAGGCGAAGGTCCATGTCTAAAGGTGACCCAACAACCGGAGGGAGGAAACACAGAAGAGGACCCGGCGGTGGGACAGGGTGGCCCCCAGAGGTCACCTAACTGCAGGGTCAGAAAGGGGGGCGCAGAACTAGAGCTTTGTGATGTGAGTAGATGCTGGACTCAACACTTCTCCATGGATGGAGAAGGCCGGCTGTTGCGGGGTCACCGCCTGTTCTGTGATGCTCCTTGACAGCCAAGTCCTGGAACCACACACCTCTCCCTATTTTCCCCTGGAGCTGCAGGGCCAAGGTGGGGACCTGTGCTCTCGGGTGCTGGCTGCCTTGTTCCCTGCCTTTCAGGCGGCTTGGCTCTTCCCCTGCATTTCCCAGGCTGTGATAACAGGCCAGGAAAAAAAAAAAAAAAGGAATCTACAAAACTGAAAAACAATGTGTGTGTGCGCGCGCGTCTGTGTGCGCGCGCGAGTGTAGGATTTCGGTGGAGATCGTGAATTGCAACACTCTAAGCACCAAATTTTGAGACTTAAAAAGTATGAGCAATGGAGTTTTGAGGAAGCAAGATGTGCTGGAGCAGAGTAATCATGGTCCTGGGGGGGGGTCCCCAGGAGCTGGGCAGCAGCGCCTGTCCTGGAGCGTGCAGCTGCGAGCCGGCCCCAGGCCCCAGGCCCCGGGGGCGCGGCCGCCTGCACCTTCCCTTGGCACAGATGGGGGGCCGGTTCCCACCCTCGGCGTTCTGAGCGCCCCTCGGCCGCGGCCGCCAGCTGCCACACGGCAGGTGCACGCCCGGTCCCGGGCTGCGGGTCCCCGCCGCTCGCTCCCCGCGCTCCGTTGGGCCGCGGCCCGGCCTGCGCTCGCCCCCCGCCCGCCCCGGCCCCGGCCCCGGCCCCGGCCTCGGCCCCGGCCCCGAGCTCCGAGCCCCGCACCGCGCCCCGCCAGCGACCGGGCCGGAGGGCCACGCGGAGGTCACCGGGTCGCCGCCCAGCGTCCGCCCCCGCCCCCGCCCCCGCACCCACTCCAGCCCCCGCGCGCACCCTCGTCCCCACCCCCACCCTGCACTTGCACCCTGCCCCCACCCCCACCCCCGCGGCCCCGCCCCGGCCCCGGCCCCGCCCGCCCCGCGCGCTCGCACTCGCGCGCTGCCCCGCACGCGCCCCGCGTGGCCCGCTGGCGCCCCTGCTCCCCCCTGCCCGCCCCGACGGGCACCCAACTTGCTTCCCCGGGTGGCCGGTCCGTCCCGGGGGGGAGGGGGGACCCGTCTGTCCTCGGCGAGGACGCCCGGAGCCAGGACAGGGGTACTGATCGCCGCGCCCCCTCCCCTTGCGAACGGGAAGGTCACCTGAAGCCAGAGCCCGAGGGGGGGGAGCCGGCCGGCCGCGGAGTGCGCCCCCGCCCCCTGCGCCCCCGCCCCCTGCGCCCCCTGCGCCCCGCCCGCTCCCCCTGCGCCCCCTGCGCCCCCGCCCGCTCCCCTGCGCCCCCACTCCCTGCGCCCCTGCGCCCCCGCCTCCTGCGCCTCCTGCGCCCTCCGCCCCCTGCGCCCCCGCCCGCTCCCCTGCGCCCCTGTCCCCTGCGCCCCCGCCCGCTCCCCTGCGCCCCCACTCCCTGCGCCCCCTGCGCCCCCGCCCGCTCCCCCTGCACCCCTGCCCCCTGCGCCCCCGCCCGCTCCCCCTGCGCCCCCGCCCGCTCCCCCTGCGCTCCTGCCCCCTGCGCCCCCCGCGCCCCCACTCCCTGCGCCCCCTGCGCCCCCGCCCGCTCCCTGCACCCCCATCCCCTGCGCCCCCTGCCCCCCGCGCCCCTCCCGCGGCCCCGCAGGGGGTCGAGGCGGAGCCGGGAGGGGACACGGCAGGGGCCACGGGAGCGGAGAGTGGAGTGGGCAGGAGAAGGGGCGCAAGCCCGGCTGGCCTGCGCTCACCTGCTCGCTCACATGAAGTTTCTGAGAAACTTGGCGGTCCGAGCCCGACGGCCGCCCTCTCTCAGGAGCCTCCCTGCCCTGGGACTGTGCATCACTCGTGTTGATCAGGTGCAGACATTAGACTCAGGTGCATAAGGGAGGGAAGTGCCCCTCGTCCTGGGCTTCGCCTATTCCAGGCAGGACGGCGTGTTTCCTGCCTGGTGCCCCCGACACACCATGTGCGCTAACGGCCCCCCAGGACAGGAGCCCCTCACCTGGGGTGCTCGTGACCTGACGTGGCATCTGCCTCCCAGGATTCCACCACCCCCACCCCCCCCACCCCCCCACCCCACCCCCGCTGCTGGAGGTGCAGGCTTGCAAATATGGGGCGGGTGGGCGGGTTGGTTGGTTAAAATGTGAGAAAAGCAGCCCAGGGGTGCACCGAGGTCCCCGAGGTGGGCCTACAGGAGCCTCCCCTTGAAAGGCTAAACACGAGCACTTGGGAAGTGCATGGAGAACACACTGTAAACAATGATAATCAGGGCCTTGGAAAAAAAAATCATAAAACTGATTGAAATATCTGATTCATTATTTATTCATCACAGCCTAACTTTGCAAATCCAGGAACAGTGTTTGAAAACCCAAGTGCCTTCTATTTTGCACATCGACTCAGCAGATAGGTCTCCTTTTCAACATGTAGCGAAAGGGTTAAAGCTGTAATTTTTAGAAAAGTATCTCAGGAAATGACATTAAGATCTGATACATTTCCCTTTCTTTCTGGCAATAATCTGCCCCCCCCCCAAAGAAAAGATACACACTTATTGATATGATGATCATGTTTCTCATTATGAGTACAAGTGTCAGAACGATTCCTGTTTGTGCAAGTGTTTTTAAAGCTGCGAGGACACTTTCACTACCATGAAAGCTGACGAGCCAATGAAGGAGAACTTCTTTTAACTCCATAATAGCAGGTTACATAGTAAATGAACGCGGATGGTCAAATAACCAATTATGGTATAAATATCCGTTGTTTACAGAGAGGTGGTAAATGAGCCTTTGGAGTACAAAGGATTAGGCCCATCTCAGCTACCACTTGTTCTCCAACCTATTATGTCTTTCCTTAGGAAGGCCAGTGCCACTGTAGGTAATATGCACACAGAACATACTTCTCTATGTTGATTTTAGTTTGCTTTATTTCAATGCACACTGTTGTTTACTTTTTAAAATTTAAATAAATGTCAGCATTGTATAATTTCTATGTTAACAAAGCAGTGAGCAAAATCCCTTGTATGTTTATAAAATATTATTGTTTAATTCACATAGTTTAGAAATTCCAAATGTTGAGAATAGGAAGGAGGCCAAATACCATCTGTTTATAACTATGATGCATCGTAATATGTGTACTTTTAAAAGGAGTTTGGTCAATCATGCCACTATTTTATCTGCTCGGAATATGTTGAAGATTTAAAATGTAATTTACAGGATTACTTTTAGTGCGTTGCATCCAACTGTGAGTTGTAAAGGAATCCGTCTCTTCTGTTTTTCTCAAATTAATCATGTAACAGCCCCAATTAATGGGGGCTGTTAAGCGGGTCGCTTTTTGCTTAGCTCCAGAATTCTTCTAACTTTGGCTCCGTCCACCTTCTTGATGCTGATAAAAACTCCAAGGACAAATGAAACAAAACACTCCTAGCTGTGTCTTTCTGCCAGGAGATAGTCACTTAGAATGGGAGGCCGGGGATGGTAGCTAATAATTAGCTAACATCAGCCCTGAGAAATTACCTGTGAAATACCCTTTCGTTCTGGTTTGAAAAACAACACTTGACACTCCCTGTTCTAAAATAGTACGTTCTTGTCGCAGGGACTTCGGATTTAACTTACCTTTTATTTCGAATGCATCTAATTGCATACCCTGTAACAAAGGGAGTACACTTACTTGCCATAGATGAGCAGGTTTGGAGGTTTTTTTAAAGTTACAAACTCAAGTTATCTAGTGAGAAATGTTCCCTTCCCTTACAAGCTAGAGAAACTCAGCAACTGAGCCTCCAGTGCAAGGCCGAAGTTGTGTTGAAGGCCAGAGGTGGCTTCAGCGTCTTAGGCCATGAGGTCTCTTTCTCAAGGAGGAGGAACCAAAAACTCAGATGTCCTGATAATGTTTGAAAATGTGATTAAAAACACGTATTAGCAGACGATGGTTGCTGGATTGATTCTTTTTGGCAAGGTAGCATCAGTAAAAAGCTACCCCTCGAAACGCTTTTATAGACAAACATGAGCAAAAATATGAAAACACACTCCCAAAGAGCTGGGCATGTTCTGGATGTTTTACTTCTCAGTTGAGTGTTCCACGGGTACTCTATAAAGTGGTTTCTCTGTGCATTTAATGATAACTGTTTTCTCAAACATTTTAGTTTTAGCAGCTTTAATCTAAAAGTCTATCAACCAAGAATTTTACTTACATATAATCAAGAACGTTAAGAATACTTTAGCCCCCAAAAAAAAAGAATACTTTAGCCCGGTAAGCAAACTGATCTATACATACTTTTTTTTTTTTTTACATTTGTCTAATTGTTGCATTTTAAAAGTCAATTTATTGTGTCTCTGGTCAGATTTTTTTTTTCTCTCCCAAATAATGAATCCACTGGGTCTTTATGTTAAAGAGATATACTCAGGCCTGTTTTCCTTGGAGTTAAAAGAAGAAAATGCCAGACTCTTTTTTTCTTAAGTAGTAGCTCAAGTGGACAGAGTAAAAGAGACAGTGCGAAAAAGCGAGAAACACGGGGGATAAAGGGAAGAAAAATTGGAGAAAGTATAGGGAAAGGAGGTAAGAGAGCAGACCCTAGAAGTGCAATAAAAGAGGCTCATCACAAAACTCAACATTGCTTGAGCGCCATAAGCCGTAATCATTAAAAAGCATCATCATTTCCAAGTAAAACCTAGACTGTTGCATTCAGATATTAAGCAGCTAAGGGAAACTCTTAAGTGAAATTCGATTGATACTCGTGGATCAGTTTTTCCATTCAAGTCCAACCTTCTTAAGCGAAGCTTGGGCTAGATATCCACATTTTCACTGCGGGAGACAGAGAAAGAGCAATAGAGGCATTCTTTGCTTTTAAGGCATTAACAGTCGAGAAGCAAGCCATGGATACATAAAATAAATGAGACTATGTATAAGCATCATTATATGCTACATACTGGATGCGTGAAAATAAAGACCATTTTATTCAGACATGCTTTGCTTCTGAGTACCTTGGCTAGCAGTGAATTTCTAAATGAGTTAAGCAACTCCTTAAATGCACAAATCCTTTGGAGCTCGATGAGTCTAATGAATTGTGGTAGGTAATATAATCAAAATTGTAACTGGCATGTAGGTGCTCATTTCATGTTCCCTTTAGAGCTGACTTAGAACCATGGCGATGATCCACATGAGCATGTAAGTCATCGTATAGTCACGTTATCTTGACAACCCAAATCACTTAATAAAACACACTTTAATAAGTTACCATAGAGCCCCGAAGTTAAGCCATATAACTTAATCAATACCGAGTGGGCATTTCTAGGTATCATATTTAAATTGAGTAAGAGATAAAAAGAAAAGAATTAAGAGTAAAAGAAACGTATGGGAAACTATTTGCTTTTCCAGTTAACATAAAACATGCCAGAAGCTTTTCCTCATGTTGCTCTCCATACAGAATTGGAGAAGTCAGATGAGGACTACCACTAAACAAACAATAAAAGCAGCAACAACAACAAACCTTGCTTGTTTAGGAGGAAAAACACGAAAAAGTAATAAATTCACCCATTTTAAGAATTAAGAAGAAAAGACATAAAATTTAATACACACAATAAATAATAAATATTCTTCAGTTTCACATGATGGCTAATTAAGGGAAAAAAGCCCATGTGAAAAATTCGGAGGAGAGACGAATAGAACAAGGTAATTAACTCTTTGCTCCTTCAGCCTTAAAGCAGAGAGAGCAGGGTAAGATTTCTTTTAAGTTTGGACCTCGGAGATCACACCGGCCTTTACAAAATAAAATGAAAGGAATCCGAGTAGCTCTGCAGCTCCAGCTCCCACCTTGCTTTTGGCCCTGCTCTGATGTTGGTGCCCCAACATGGTAGCCCCCTGAATGATTTGTTCTTTGATGAAATTCCTGCCCAACAGATATCCCCATGGAGAGTCAACAGCTGGGTTCTTCCTTGTTCTCTGGGCCCTCCCTTGACGGAATCAGCTCTCTGGTATCCGTCCTACCACACTCAGTTAGTCCTTGGGAGTTGAAGACGCATTTTTTTTTTCACCTGTCATCTAATGTCATCTTTGTAACGTCCTCGTGATATAGGGAAACCATAGCTTTAGTCCCAAACTTCAGAAGAAGCAACTCAAAGTCACACCGCTAAGTACACAGCAGAGTTGGGACTCGGCAGGCGTACCACATGGTGACCAGTTTCTTCTTCTCCCTTAGACTGAATTTCATATTCTGTTCTTCATTTGAATTGCGGTTATGACAATAAATTACAATGGCAGTCTTTGTGCTCAGTAGAAAGAAGAGGGAAAAGGAGGAGGAGCAGGGGCAGAAGGAAGATGGGAAAGAAGACAAGACAGGAAGAGAAATAAACCAAAACAATCCCCACAGGGTGTCTGTGAAGTGGGGAAAGATACATCTTTAAATTGCTCCCCTTCTGCTTGCAAAGAGTACCGGGAAAAGCACTTCCTAAAATTTGTACCATATAAAGGAAAAGCTAATTCCAAAGCTATCACAGTGCTTTGTGCTTTAAAGGATGGAAATCTGAAGTAGATGATCCACTGACAGAGCTCCTTATTGAGTTCTTGGATATGCATGAGTAGGCCACAACCTTGATTTTGAGCACAAGATGGAGAAGTGTTTGCATAAGAAATTAATAGAAATTTGGAGAAATTGAAAAATACGAAAAAAAAGAAGAAAAATACGAAAAAAAAAAACAAAACAAAACAAAGGAAAACCCAAAACACTTGATAGAGAGGAAAAGAAAATGGTCAAAGGATGGAGGGACATAAGCTATTGCCTTAAAGATAACATAGCCAGCAACAAATCCCCCACAGTGGGATACAGTGAATTTTTTTTGTACTTAAGGAGTATATGACACTCCAGTCTAAGCTTATACTCCAGTGTGTTCTCCATCTGTAACCCCAAGTCTCCACTGAGACTCTGAGACTCAAGATTGCCTTGATTTCGTTCCACATTTGGGGAAAGAAGGCATAGGGAAGGCAGACGGCGGTGACACCACAGAAGACGTGATCTCAAATGAAGGCGTAGAATAAGGACAAGAGATGATTAGGAGAAATGAAAGTCATCTGAGAATGAATACTAAGAAACAAGGAAACCCATAATACAGGAGAACTTGGGGGAAAAATGGCTATTTTTTCTGTGGTAGACACTTGACATTTTTAAGCGATTCGGCCTCTACCTAAGCTTCTGTTAGAATCTAAAATTCTATTTAAGGAATATAAATAAGTATTTATTTATTAACAAATCATAATTCTTTCTGGATAAATGTAGTCAGGCCTGGGGATTGAATTTTGCCTTGAACAGAGGAACAAAAAGACAACATTGGAATTCCGGTCCATCCTACCTGGAGCAGCTCCATCAGACTATTTCCACCAAAGGAGAGCGGCTGGGTTCTGCTTCTTAACCTCCAGCCAGTGAGGTTCCTCTCAATCCCAAGCTCACATGTCCAGCCTCCCTTTTATATGGTTCTCTATCCTTTTGGATTGTGTCCGGTGCAAAAAACCCCGAGAGATCTGGGTCAACTGAATGGCTCGGTAAGGAAAAATGATCACTTCAGACAGCTAGAAGCGTAGATGTAGAGTGATTGCATCTTTCACTTTTCCATCCTGATATGTTCCCTTCTCTTTGACTGCGACTGCTCCCCTTATGTTCACAAAAGGGCTACAGCAATCCAGCCATCACTTTTTTACCACATCCTTCTTTCCAAACACAGAAGGAACGTTTTCTTCCTTGAGTCTTTTTCTGCAATCAAGGCAAGCTTTTCCCAGAAGCCCCTTAGAATTCCCCATACACCTCATTGCATCCTGTATGCATACACTGGCATTGGGAATGGGAATGACTTCTATCAGTTAGGACCTAGCCTTATGGGCAACTTAAGTATCTTTACATATTTCTGATAACTTTCAACCAAGAACTGAAGATGAAATGTGCTACTCTGTTCTGGCTTTAGATGATTTGCTTTTACTTTCAAAGTCCTTTTTTTTATTTCATTTTTTTAATGTATGCAAAAGAAAGACTTGGATTTTAGAAATGTAGTTTTTAATCGAGCATTTATTGACCATGAATTTCTCAGTGATAATTTCCTCAAAGTGTTTAATGTCTTGTTTTTATGTTTATTCATACATTCCTTTTTTGTTCACTCAGTAATTCATTTGGGCAGTGATTTCTTCTTTGATGATTCAAAACATTGTTATTAGGTACTCAACGTGTATATGGAAGGCGTGGGGCTAGCAAGAAAAAAAGTGTCAAACAGTATTTGTATAACCTCAAACCTAAGGTGTATATATATATGTTTTTCATTTTATAACGTTTTTTAAGAAAGAAGCAATGGGATGAAAATGAGGAGTACGTGCACATTCCCAGTCTTTTTTCATCTTGCTAACAGTTTCTTGTGTTGAGGTGCATCCTGCCCTGAGAGTCCTGCTTTGACAGACAAGTTCCTTGGGGCTGTAGGCATGAGAAGAGGGCGGAAAGGGAGAGAGAACAAAAGTTCCAAAGGTTAAATCTGGGAGAGGAGGTTATCTTGACAGGAGACTGGAATTCCAAGACAGATGTAAAGGAGCAGAAACAGCTGCCATGCATGAACCACTGGATGGGGGAGGCAAAAGGGGATTTTTAAGGACCTCTCTTCCCCTCATCTTCTTCAACAAAACAAATGAAGAACTTGAGTTATCCAGAAATTATTTTTGGGTGCTGCACTATTGTGTGTGTTTTTAGCCATGATGCTGTTCACACAGTTATTATTTTGCAGTTCCCAGGACTCTATTTCTCTAACTGATTGCAAGTGATGAAAATCAACTCATGCTAATCAGGCATAAAATTTGGCTTATGTGTCAAAAAGTCCTAGAAGATGATCTTGGGCCTTAGCAGAGAATTCTATGCTTAAGCACAGTCTTCTGGGATCTGACTCATTTCTCTCTCTCTTTCTCTCTCTCTCTCTCTCTAGATTGTCATCTGGATTGTTGTTGTTTTTTTTCCCCTTCTAGAAGGCTACCTCAGTGTGGTGGGAAAGATGACTTGCATATTTCACATGCTCCTTACAGCCTCAGAAGAGAGAACCTATCATACCTAGCATCCAACTCAGACCCTGGTAGAAAGGACACTTAATCACCCTGCCTGGGTTACTTTCCCCGCACTTGTAGTAGGGAACTTCAGGAAACACAAGATGTAATTTCAGATGACCACACCAGTGTTACATTGGGATGGATCCTTCAGTTTATGTTAAAACAACAACAACAACAACAACAACTTACCAGCTATTGAGAAGAGGAATGAGTTGTGTGATAGAGTTAACATCGCATCTTTTGTGAAACAAATACTTTCTTGCTTGAGTTATTTATATGACTATCACAATACAGGGTAGATTTCCAACTTAAATTTGGATTTCTAGTTGTCTTTTCAAGTTTCTTTCAAAGGATTATACTCCAGGTTAACTTTGAAATGAAAGTAATTACACATGCAGGAAAACCTAGAGATAGAGCTATAAGATGGGATAAGTGAAGCTAACACTCATCACTGGAGAAGGATACACTTGCATTTAGATGCCATCTAGAAACTCTCAAGTCCTTTGCAGACTCCCTAAAATGGACAGGTCTCTACCATGAGATAAGCCTGTGTTTCCTTTAGTTATTAAAACATACTCAAAAGAATTGCCTGTCACATAGTAGGCAGTACACTTGACATTGGAAACAAATTGTAGAATTTCCAAGCTAGAGAGGTTCATGCATTTGAAGGATTCTCATTTAGGTATCAAGTATCTGTTAAAACATATTTGTTGATTTTTATTGAAAAACAGTTTTTAATTTCCAGGGATAAGAGAGTTAGTTATGGGAGGGGGATGTCTGAGTTTAACTAAATTGAAAGTGCAAATGGGACCCCAGTACTCCTTCTTATGCCTAAGACGTACACAACTGTTAAAGAAGTCAAGACCCATACCTGGGTTATGTACACGACTGGTCACTAGAATGTTGTATCTAACCGCTGGTGACACAAGTGACTCAGAAGTACTTTAGGCTCTGACTGTGAAGATTTGCTCATAATACAGAAGCAAGTGGTATACCTTTGTATAGACAAACTATTTGGATCATCTATTTTAAGTAAACAAAATAAAAATTTATGTACATACTCTTTAATTATGATAGATTGAATTATTTGCTTCCAATTCTTCCTTATCATAGGATTATACATTATATGCCCTTTTCCAAGTGACTTCACAGGGTAGCCTACTAGAGGAGGCAGGGTGCTCTCCCCAACATGTTGAATTCAGGTTTGGCTGTCACTTGCTTTGAACAATGAAAATGGGTGCAAGTGACAGTTTTAAGCTGAGACTTTTAAGCTGAGACTCTTACAGGAATTGCATATGCCCTACACATGAACTTCTGTCCCTCACCAGGAGATACCGTGGGCTGGGTAACTTGTATTCTAAGCAGAATATGGAGATACATGAATTAGACCTGAACCCAGCCCTCAGCCTGGAACCCCGAGCTGGGAACCTGAGTTGTACAAGTGAATTACAGCAACTCACAAGCTCATGAAAGAAAAATAAAGGGTTGCTTTTTTTAAGTCACTGAATTTTGGAGTAGTTTTTTTTATGTAGCATTATTATAGCAATAGCTGACTAATAGAGTAATATTTCTTTCCTCTCTAGGAGTGTTTTGAAATTGATGGTGCATCTAACAACTCATAGCATTGTAGGATCAAGGAAATTCACTAATTATACAGTTAATCATTTAATTAGAATTATAGGAAGTGGTACAAAAAGGATGCGAAGAGCACAAAACACAGAGACCTAATCTAATCTGAGAGTCAGGAAATGTTTCTCTGAGGAAGTGACACTGAGGCTGAGCTCTAGCGTTTGGCTAAGCAGAGTTGAGGGCAGGGAGAGAAGCATTCCAAACGAAGGGAACAATCTTTGCAAAGTCCTTAAGGTAAGAAAGAGAAGCTCAGTTCTTAAGAAGTATCTGGAAAGCAGAAGAAACAGGAAAATGCCAAGAGAATGGAGGTTGGTGAGGTTTACTACAGTATTATGGGCTGAACTGAACTATGTGTCTCCTAAACTTCATATATTGAAGTCTTACCACCCTGTACCTCGGGATGGGACTGTATTTGGAGATAGGGTGTTTAAATTAAAAAGAAGTTATGAGGGGATCCCTGGGTGGCGCAGCGGTTTGGTGCTTGCCTTTGGCCCAGGGCGCGATCCTGGAGACCCGGGATCGAATCCCACGTCGGGCTCCCGGTGCATGGAGCCTGCTTCTCCCTCTGTCTGTGTCTCTGTGTCTCTGCCTCTCTCTCTCTCTCTCTCTCTGACTATCATAAATAAATTAAAAAAAATTAAAAAAAAAAGAAGTGGGGCCCTATATCAATCTGGCTGGTGTCTGTATAAGAAGAGAAGACTAAAACACAGACACACACACACACAAATAAAAAATAAAACACACACACACACGAAGGGAAAATCATGTGAAGACTTGGGAGAAGGCAACCATCTATAAGACAAGAGAGGCCCCAAAAGAAATCAACCCTATCAGCACCCAGATCTTGGACTTCTAGCCTTCAAAAACTCCAGAATTGTGAGAAAATACGTTTCTGCTAACTAAGCCAGCTAGTCTGGCACGTTGTTATGGCAGTCTGTCTTAGTACATTCAAACTGCTAGAACAACAATACCATATATTGGGGGACCAACAGAAAACAGAAATTTATTCCTCATTGTTCTGGAGGCTGAGAAGTCCCAGATTAAGTGTCTGGTGAGATTCAGTGTCTGGGAAAATCCCACTTTCTTTTCATCTTCTCGCTGTGTTCCTACATTATGGAAGGGGCAGTGGGACATCTTTGGATACTCTTTTATAAGGACACTAAACCAACTCATGGGGGCTCCATCCTCATGACCTAATCACTTCCGGAAGACCTCACTTCCTGATGCCATCACATTGGGGGTTAGGATTTCAACTATGAATTTTGGGGGGATACAGACATTCAGTTTTTTTGTAACAAATTATATACACTACAAGCCTACTTCTAAGTACCATGCCCAGAAGTAGTAGCTGTTTAGTATATATTTGTTGGATGAATTAATGATGGAGATGAGTAAGCCATGTGAAATATGGCATATTAAAGGTTTAATTTTTTTAATCTAAAGAGCAATAGGTTATTGATGATTTTAAGCAGGAAAGTAAATTTATCAGATTGGTTTTTAGCAAATTTTCTGTGGCTGCAGTATAAATAATGAATTGGAAGGGAGGAGAATTAGGAGGTTGTCACAACAGACAAGGGAAGGACAGTGGTGGCTTACACTAAGGCAGGGACTGTGGAGATGGAAACAAATGGATTAAAGACAAATTCAGTAGAAACATCAAGGGAGCTGGGTGGTTGGTTGGACAATGAAGGAGAAGGAGAGCTCAGGATGACTTTCTGGCTTGTGAAATTGAGATGGGAAACCCTGGCAGAGATCCAGATTTGTGAGGAAGCCCACTGGAACTCTTTGTGGCAAATTGAAATGCCTATGGGATGTCGAGAAGAGACTTCCAGTTACAGGATTATTACAGTGTAGATAGTCTGAAAAGTCTCCCACTACAAATACTAAAATTCTAGATACAATAAAATAAACACTCTTCAATCTGTACTTGCCTTCACAAGACAATAAGAAACATCACCAGGGACCAAAAGGGAGAACCAAGAGCCCACGAGGCAATGATATAAACTAACAAGGCAGGTGGTAAATAAGCTGGGGTAGATAAGGTGATGGTTATATCTCAGAAACTTAGGCACTTTCATTTTCATACTCAGAGATATACAGTAAACAAGGCCATGGAAATTCTGAAGGGAGATGAGGGAGGATGTTGAAACTGAAACTTACGTAAATCCCGTATCTTTTAAGGGCTACTCATTCAGTAAAATGGGAGACAGGAAATAATCTGCAAACTAGCAAAAAGAGCTAGTTTAGCCTTGGGTGCAAGGTAGAAAATAAGCCTCCCTAGAGAATTTGTAAGCATAGACATGTCATGTGATTTATACGATTGAACACCAATCATCTGAGCTTGGTATTCAAATTGCATGGCTTCGGGGCAGCCCAGGTGGCTCAGGGGTTTAGCACTGCCTTCAGTCCAAGACATGATCCTAGAGACCCAGAATCGAGTCCCATGTCGGGCTCCCTGCTTGGAGCCTGCTTCTCCCTCTGCCTGTGTCTCTGCCTCTCTCTCTCTCTCTCTCTCTCTTTATGTCTCTCATGAATAAATGAATAAAATCTTAAAAAAAAAACTGCATGGCTTCCAAGACTCCATGTTGAGATATCAGTGTAGTCCCAGCAGAAAAGAACTGAGAGCAAATCTAATGCTGTACAACCTTATCCCAGGCCATAAGTGATGTCTTCAGCTGAAGCCAATCAAAGATGAGCTCACCATTCAAAATTCCAAAACATACAAGGTAACAATCCACCTTGAGAGATTTAGGAAAGAGAAAAAACAGCAGAATTATACTCCCAGGAATTGCAGAGCTATCAGATAATAAAAGATAATAATAATCAGAGAGACTATAACACATATAGCTTTAAAATGTCTAAAGCATTAGAGAAAGAAAAATAAACGCATTAAAAACAAGATACTGATAGATTTGAAAACGAACCAATTAGAAATTCTAGAAATGTAAAATATTGCCCTTGAAGTTAAATATCATCACTGGTTTTAAAGGCATATTAGATACAGTTTACGTGGAATTTATGAACTTGGATATAAATCTAGGTTATAAAAACAATAGATCTGACGTTATACATGTATATATAATTTACACACACACACCCACAAATGTATACACAAAAGGAGGTTCACGTGAAAAAGTCCCTTATAATAGAAATTTCATAAGTATTTAGTAGAGGAAATAGGACAAACATCAACCCATTAAAGCAGATCATCTACAAAGGAATGCTAATGAGATTGACAACAGACTTCTCAATTGTAACATAATAGGCAAAGTAAAATACTATCTCCACATGTTGAGAGGAAATAGCTGTCAATCAACAATTCTATATTCATATATATTTCATACTCTATACCTATATCATTCAAGAATGAGGCCAAAATTAAATACTTCTTTCCAGATAAATAATGAGAACGCTTATGACTCACAGAACTTTGCTAAAAGAACCAAGTCAGTATGTTCTTCATAGAAACAAATTGATGAGCTAGAGGATATTATGCTAAGCAAAGTAAGTCAATCATAGAAAGACAGTTATCATATGATCTCACTTATATGTGGAATTTAACAAACAAAACAGAGGATCATATGGGAAGAGAGGAAAAAAATAAAACAAGACAAAATCAGAGAGGGAGACAAACCATAAGAGACTTTTAATCACAGGAACAAATTGAGGGTCCCTGGAGGGCTTGGAGTTGGAGGGAGGAGGTAACTAACTGGACATTAAGGAGGGCATGTGATGTAATGAGCACTGAGTATTTTTTTTAATACCTATTTATTTATACATGAGAAACACACACACACACACACAGAGAGAGAGAGAGAGAGAAGCAGAGACATAGGCAGATGGAGCAGCAGGCTCCTCACAGGGAGCCCGGTGTGGGACTTGATCCCGGGACTTCAGGATCACACCCTGAGCCGAAGGCAGACACCCAACCCGTGAGCCACCCAGAGCACTGAGTATTATAAGATTGATGAATCACTGACCTCTACCTCTGAAACCAATAATACATTATATGTTAATTATTAAATTTAAATAAAATTTTTAAAAAGTGAAATACAAAAAAGAAAGAAAAAAATTGAATCCAGACAATAATTAGTTGTATGAAGCAATAGTGACAAAATAAAGTGGTAAATACATAATAAGTCTAAATAAGCATTTTCAGGATAAAATGAAAGTATCCATTTGGGGCATAAAAGAAGATGAAAGCATCACTTTATAGTAGTTACTTCCATGGGAAGAATGGCTACACTGGCTAATTCAACTATGTGAGTAAAGTTTTATTTTATTTTTTTTTTAATTTATGATAGAGAGAAATAGAGAGAGAGAGGCAGAGACATAGGCAGAGGGAGAAGCAGGCTCCATGCACCGGGAGCCCGACGTGGGATTCAATCCTGGATCTCCAGGATCATGCCCTGGGCCAAAGGCAGGTCTAAACCACTGTGCCACCCAGGGATCCCCTAAAGTTTTATTTCTTAAGTTAGATAGTGGACAAAGGTTATGATTCTATAACTCTTCATTTCTTTTTATGTATATGAATGTGTCATAAGAAATTTAAAAATCAATAAATTATCTTTCTTTTAAAGTAGAGTGGATATGAAAGTCTAAAAACAGCAATAAGACAAGTGGAGAATAAGCAGATTTTCAGTGTCATTACATTTTTGTATTAGTTAAAAAGAGGGTAAACATATTCATTAACCTTGGGCCCTACAAAGTTACAGTAAAAGAATGGAAGTAAATTATATGATTTCCAAATAAGAAGAAATTTTATTTTTTTAAAATATTTTATTTATTTATTCATGAGAGACACAGAGAAAGAGAGAGAGGCAGAGACACAGGCAGAGGGAGAAGCAGGCTCCATGCAGGGAGCCCGACATGGGACTCGATCCTGGGACTCCAGGATCATGCCCTGGGCTGAAGGCAGAGTTAAACCACTGAGCCACCCAAGAAGCCCAAGAAATTTTAAAAGATACAAACTCAATTGACCCAAAAAAGAGCAAGAAAAGAGAACAGAATGATAGTAAAAATAATAAATAAAATCACGAAATATAATGGTGGAAATAAATCCAAATATAGAAGACATTACAATATATACAAACAACCTAAAGTTGCTTAGCTACAACAGATATTAAAAGATTGAGTTTGAATTGTAAACATTTAGATAAATAATTTCTACTGAAAATGCATCCAAACCATAAGAAGTTTGAAGTGAATTTTTATGAAAAGAAACACAAGACAAATACCAATTAAAGAAAAAAAAAAAAAACAGGGGTGCCTGGGTGGCTCAGTCCATTAAGAATCTGCCTTCAGCTCAGGTCATAATTCCAGGGTCCTAAGATCAAGCCCCGCATGGGGGTCCCTGCTCCTGGAGGAGCCTGCTTCTCCCCCTCTCTCTGCCTGCTGCTGCTCCTCCTGCCTGTGCTCTCTCTCTCTCTCTCTCTCTCTGTCAAATAAATAAAATCTTTAAAAACAACAACAAACACAAAAATTGGTGCTGCTGTATTAATATCAGAAAAACACTTTAAGGCAAAAACCATTACTGAAACATTGTTACAAGTAATCGTGGCCAGCTCATGATGGTAAAATAAGTCACTTGAATGGTATAGCACTTCTGAGCTTATAATCAACCAATAGCATACATTCAAAATACATGAAGTAAAAATTGATTAAATTTTAGGGGAAAAAAGACAAATGTGCAATTACCATGGAAATAGTTTTAATGCTCTTACCTCAGTAATTGGTAAATCAAGCAGACAAAAATCTGAGTAAGGATATAAAAATCTGGACAAATTATGCTATAATTGATAAATATTGAATCTTGAAACCAAAAGTTTGAGAATATGAAATGTTTTGAGGCAAATTGGAATATTTGCTGAATTGATCACTGAGTCTGAAATAAATCTCAACAAATACAAGAACTGACCTCGGGATCCCTGGGTGGTGCAGCGGTTTGGCGCTTGCCTTTGGCCCAGGGCGCGATCCTGGAGACCCGGGATCGAATCCCACGTCGGGCTCCCGGTGCATGGAACCTGCTTCTCCCTCTGCCTATGTCTCTGCCTCTCTCTCTCTCACTGTGTGACTATCATAAATAAATAAAAATTTAAAAAAATTAAAAAAAAAAAGAACTGACCTAAACAAGATTAATTTAGAAATTAGAAAATAGAGTTGAGTACAATGCCATTAAATTAGAACTCAACAACAAAAATCCACATACATTTGAAAATGCAAAATACACATAAACTAATTTATGCCTTGAAGAACCAAAGGATAATACAAATATTACATGGAAAATATTGAGTGATACTTCTTCCCCTTCTTGAATAATTCAGTCTTAATTCCATTAGGGGAGACAGAGTAGGGAGTTGGGGCTGCAGTGGCTCAGAGGAGGAGATCAGAGCCCAAGACAGATGAGGAGAGCATCCAGTTGGGGATGACAGGCACTCTAGCATGAGGAATCCGCCTGAACCAGATGAGAAAGTGTCCACAGAGGAGAGTCAGAGCCGGGGCAGGAATAGGAGGGCATCTGTGTGGGGAAGGGGGGAACAGTGGGAATGGGGATTAGTTGCATGAAGTGAGGCTGATCACATAAGTGAATATTTCACTGAGGAAGTGTGGAAGCTAGGCTTCTCACTAACAGAGAAGGTAGTTATATATACGGAAAGTGAAAAAACTGGAGTAAACGTGATATTGGAAGTGTCAGCATGAACCCGTGGCTGATATGTATAGATAGATAGAAATAAATTTGGTTGTAAATATGTGGTCTAGGTGTACATAAACTTTCTAGTTCTGTCTTCTGATAGGGCCTGGAAACAGCAACATGCTGATAACAATGAGCACATATAGCACATGGATCTTGGCTTCTAAATACCATTGGCCGGTTAAAGGAAATCAGACTTCCTAGAGAAATGGCTGATGCTGGGGCTGGAGAGAGGAAAAGTATAAGAAGAGCCTGGAACTTGGGCCAGACACTAATGAAGTGTTTAAAAAAAAATAATGGGGACAAATGAGAAGGCCCTAGAAGCCAGCTTAAAGGGCCTTACATCAGTTGTAATTCGAGTATTAAAATTAATATTAAGAGTAATATGATAACAGCTTATAGAATTTACAATATTAAGTAAAACAGGAAACCATGAGACCATATCAGCATTAATAAATAAATTTTAGTTTTATGAAGAATGGGACATGTATATAATTTCAAAGTACCTCACCACAAAAGAGGGTGGGGAGTAAGTTATAATGGAAAAGCCTAGAAGACATCACCTTTATGTTGGTCAAAAGAGGTCAAAGAAACTCAGTTATTGAAATTATGCATGAACTGGTGTGATGCATTGAGAGGAACTCAGTATCACTTCTATGACACTGTGACCTGAATCTAATCATGAAACGTCAGACAAACTTAAACCAAGGGAAATTCTACAAAATAACTAACCACATCTTCAAAAGCATGAAAATCATAAAAATCCAGGACAGACTGGATTCACAAGCCAATGATTCGGGAAAAATAAATGAAAAGCCAGTGTTTTCACCTCATATTAAATGAATACCCCAGGGATCCCTGGGTGGCGCAGCAGTTTGGCGCCTGCCTTTGACCCAGGGCGCGATCCTGGAAACCCGGGATCAAATCCCACGTCCGGCTCCCGGTGCATGGAGCCTGCTTCTCCCTCTGCCTGTGTCTCTGCCTCTCTCTCTCTCTCTCTGTGTGACTATCATAAATAAATAAAAATTAAAAAAACAAAAACAAATTGTCAGTGATGATAGTAAAATAGCATATTAAAAAAAAAATGAATACCCCAAAGATAGGCTGAAGGAGGAAAGAAAGGAGAAAACTGGGATGCCTGGGTGGCTCAGCAGTTGAGCATCTGCCTTTGGCCCAGAGTGTGATCCTGGAGTCCCAGGATCAAGTCCCACATCGGGCTCCCGGCATAGAGCCTGCTTCTCCCTCTGCCTGTGCCTCTGCCTCTCTCTCTGTGTCTCTCATGAATAAATGTATAAAATCTTAAAAAAAAAAAAAGAAAGAAAGAAAAGGAGAAAATTGTCAGAAGGGAAACACAGAGTTTAAATATTGGTGATGCTTCTGTGAATGGGGCTTTGGCCACCCTCTCACACCTAAGCTGGGAGAAATCATGGCCACGGTTCAAGGAATCTGGGAGCAGAGAGCTATCTGATCTTGTATCTTGGGGGAACCCAAAAAGGCCTCCAGTCTTACAAATTCCCTGGTGCCCACCTTAACACAGGAGCAGTAGAAGATAATGGCTGTGTGGGAGTTCAGGTAACCAGTCAGAGACAGCCTCTATGTTCCAGACATCCCAGTGTGTCTCTGAAAGAGTCACATGATTTCCTCAGGCCTAAAAGGCAGGGTTTTTAGCCTAAGAGGTCTGGTTTAGGGTAGAGTTGCACAAGTGAATAGGGTGGTGACATCTTGGAGACTTGCACGGATTCACACTAGAGAACCAGGATTGTTAACATATCTCTCAGTGAATGTCATCATGAACAGATGACTCTCATCTGAACACTCTGTTTCTTTGTAAACTATTCTTTTTTCTAAAGATTTTATTTATTTATTCATGAGAGACACACAGAGAGAAGCAGAGAATTAGGCAGAGGGAGAAACACGCTCCCCATGGGGAGCCCGATGCGGGACCACAACCTGAGCCAAAAGTAGACGCTCAACCACTGAACCACCTAGGTGCCCTCTTTGTAAACTATTCTGAACATAGTACCCAAAATATCTCAAGACTCTTTTACAGGATATCAGGTAGGTGGACGGATGGATGTACGGATGCATGGGCAGGTGGGTAGATGGATAGATAATAAAAGGGCTAAATAAATAAAGAAAGAAAGAAAGAAAGAATAAATAAATAAAAGGGCAGTCCCTAAATTCATCACCTCCAAGCCACTGTGTTACCAGACTACACGCCATGAAGAATGCCACTAAAAGAATAGCTAAATCAGCCTCATTCACTCATGCCCATCCTCACTCTTCTCTCTAAGATCAGCAGTAACTGAGAGTGGGAGAAGAACAGACTCTTAATCATTTTCATCTGAAGCCAAAATAGCCCAAGGTCAGTAGAGAAATCAAGTGGCTTTGCAAAACAGCACAATAGAAAAAATTATCATTGGGAGTTACAGACACTGAAAAGTATTTAAAAAAAAAAAAGACATTTTTTCCAAGTTTCCTGTTTAGTGAATAAAAAAATAAATAAATAAAGGGCATGTGGATTATTTTCACCTTGTTTGGAATCTTTGCTTTTTCTCTTGGCCCTGCTACATTTTTATTTGTACATTTAGGGAGATCTTAGCAGGAGCAAATTTGTTATTCTAAAGCAGTCTACAGATGTACACTCACACAGCATAACCACATCACAATTTTATGCAGGATTTTTTTTCTTCTGTCTCAGATTTGGCAGTTCTTAAAGGAAAATGTGGAAGCAGTGGCGTGTCACAACTGCTATTAGAGAAGTCCAAGGGAAAGGAGTGCAACATGGTGATCAACCTTGGCAGTCCCCACATACAGCATGATTATGTTGTAATACTGTTTGATGCAGTAGGATGTTTGATCAGTTTCAAGAGATGAGTATCACCTCACTTCAAACAATATGATACAGTCTCATTGTATGGAATTATGGCTGCTGTCAATCAGCATATGGCATAACCCTTAAAGTGCCATCTTTGAGGAATGTCATAAAAATGATTACAACACTTGCATTAATTAGTAAGTTTTTACACGAAAACCAAGCATAACCTGTTAAGACAATTTATCTGCTGTATCTCTGTTCGTTTTTGTTATCAGAAAAATACGTATATAACCCACACACGCATACGCTCAACTGATTAGCTCAACTGATTAGAACAGCCGTGCTAATAACAAAGATACCATAAGAATGAGTCCCCTAACTCTGTGTAGATCGGTGAGCTATACTTTCTATATTCTGCTCTGTGGTCCCCAAACACACCCCTACCTTGACTAACTATCCCATCAAAGTGAGGGGTGGGTGCAAAATAAGGGTAAACGGTAAATTACCACTAGGTCTATGTTTTTGGCAAAACAAACTCAAAATTTCCACTTGCCAAATGATAAATAAATGGCATGTGGATATGTTTGATAGGATAAATACAGATTCAGACTCTTTTGAATGTCATTAATTTCGTCAGTGTTAATTGTTAGATACAGCATTTTAAGGGAATAAGAATTCTAATCTTTTTTTACATTCGCTATGAAATATTTTCCCTTTTGCTTGAGTCTGTGTTTCTTTGTTATCAATTACTGTCTTTGTCTTAGGTTTTGCCATCATCACTCCAGAATACCTGTTGTTTCGATTTTTCCCACTGTATTCGTAATTAGAGGCATTATTGCTTTGACAGGGTACATAGTAATTTGACCTGGGACTTAACACACTTTCTCAAGGCAGCTAATACCCCCATATTCTACTGTGTTTATGGACAGTGTGTATATCACTAGGGTATTATGTGCCTTATTCACAAGAAATTCCTCTTCCACCATGTTTCCTGGCATTCTCATTCCCACTTTCCCACCAAGTCCTCTACTGCCATCAAATGAGAAACCACTTGTTGTCGTGGATAGCCTTCCAAGACAGCTTCTGATGATCCCTACCTCTCAGTATTCACAACATTGTCTAAACCTCTCCCCTTGAGTATGGGCTGAACCTAATGACTTGCTTTTAGTGATAGAATATGGACAAAATGATTGGATGTCACTTCCCTGATTAGGTTGTAAAAGTCTACAACTTCTGTCATAGTGCCAGATTCCAAACCCACAGAAACTGTAAGATAGTAAATGTGTGGGGTTTTAAAGCACTACACTTTAGGTTTATTTGTTACATAGCAGTAGACACCTAACACAGCTACTATCTCTCAGTGAGCATACCAGGTAGCTCACTACACTCCTTTTGTAGTGAGTACTAAAATAGTAGGGCTGGAGATCTTTACCCTTTTGCCTTCAGAATACGGACAATTCAATACCCAAGGGCAGGCTATAGGGAAGTGCTGACCAAGTTCTTTTCTGTAAAGAAACATATGACACCTTTAGGACTTTCCCACAAAGACCCTGCCATTTTTCATGGGCAGGAGATACTGACCAGTGTTCACTCTTTGGGATAGAATGATAAAAGTGCAATTTATTTTTTTATGACAAGGTTTGGCACATAAACAGACTAGGACTATGGAAATATAGAATGGTTTTCATTCATGTTGCTAATGGTATATTCTTAGACACATCTGTTTATTTCACAGATTCTTTCTCCCATCCTCACATCATGTCAGCAGCTTGGTGAGTGTGTGGTGGACAACCCCACTGGAGCCTTCAAAAGTGTTACAGGTAGGTTGTCTTATTACTGGTAGTAAGATGACTTGAAGAATGCATTCTAAAACAGTGTCATATACTTTGTGGACTGTTTTATTTACTTAATTACCCACCTGAATAGAGGGGAATAGTAATGAAAAGTAATTATAGTCCTCAATAATCAAAAGCTTCTCATTTTAAAGTTTAATACATAGATTTGATCTTTCCTAAGTGTTTTTAACCCAATAATGAGATCTTCTTATGTCTTTGATTCACATCTACTGCAAAGACACACTCCAGTAAGGTGTTAGATAGGAGGAGAAGGAAGTCAATTTGGTACTTGACATTTTCCATGGCTGGGCCATGTGTGATTTATCAAATGATTGATTTATTTAAAAGGTCCCTATGTAGTCTAAGATTTAAGGCAACAGTAAGGAAAAAAAGAAAACAATGTGATTATTTTCCTTATTAGATTATCAATGATTTTTTAAATGAATTCTATCCAGGCTAACGTATAGGGAAAATGGCTTATGCGTAGTTGGTGGGAGCATAAACTGACACAACCTTTTTAGAGAATAATTCTACCAAAATACTTCAACATTTTAAACCCATCTTGTGTCTTAGAATTTATGCCAAGAAAATAAATCTGAACTTGAAAAATATTAAAAGATATTTATTGAATTGTCCTTTATAAGAACAAAAAATTTAATATAATCAAAATATCAATATACAATCAAAATAGAGCTAAATACATTACTAGATATATAAAATATGAGCTACCTTAGCCAATTAAAGACAGACATTTGCATTATGGAAAGGTATAAGCAATATATCGTTAAATTTTAAAAGTCAGCCATTGAAAGAAACATACATGTATTTTGGTTCCAATTTTGTTTTAAAAAATGTCGACCTTCAATGTACATGGACAAACAACATATACTAAATCATTAAAACTGGTTTTCTTTAATAGAGGAATTATTGTGAGATATTTGAATACTTTCCAGTGAACATGCATTATTTATTAGTGAGAAAAGACAGCTATTTTCACTTTGAAAAATTCTAGATATTAATTTTTGCTTTTTCTCCTTTGGTCACTGAAAAAAATTCAACACATAATCATCTGTTTCATTTTGTTCTCTAATTGTTCATCTATTTTTTATTCATTAGCTCAGTTGGCATTTATTAAGCATCTATCATGCATCCTGTGGTAGTCACTGAAGAAACAATATGGAATGATTCTTGAATTTGCATGTCATTTGTGTGAATTTGCAGGTATTCCACCCACCACAAAATTATAAATGTCCTAAAACTGGTTCTGTAATACATACTGTTAAAATAACCTCTTTTATTTAGTTACTCTAGTGTCCAGAACTTTGCTGATGGTGTGCCAAGGGTTCAAAGAATACCTTTTAAGTTCAAGGTATTTATTGCTAGAGGAGTGATTTTTGAATTTATGAAATTCAAGACTTGAGTTCAAATACTAGAATATGTATTGGAATGGACTTAAAATTTCAAAGCCCACTAAACAATTAAGCAATAACTCCAGGAATAATAAAGTATTAGTATGTCTATAAAAGTATCCAAAATATCCAATTGGGATAAGCTAGTCTCAGAGTTCCCACTGACCATGGAGTCAGTGTTGGAGCAGAATTATCTATCTTCCAATAACATCTGACCGGTTAACTGTACTGGTATGAGCATATATGTAATCGATATGGAATAGTTATGTGAATACACTCACAATGCATTCTCATATATACATATTTGGGAATCAAAGATTTAGCAACCGTGTGCACCCTTCACTAGTGATTTGAAAATTTTTATATATCACAAATGGCAAATTGCATAGTAGAGGACCTAGGGGAGTCAACATTCCATCAGGACAGACATCAATAGTTGCTTGCTGATGAACTTTAAGCAGACCAATGTCTGATGGTACACTTGTCGTAGGGTAGGGTTCCGGCTCAACTGTTTCAGTGGAGATTCTCTGAGGATGCAGAATTGTCAAAAATGTAAAATTATTTTCAGTAAAATTGAGATCTTTGTTCATATTTTTTTAAGGGACTGCTGGTACTTGGTAAAAACAAAAACAAAAACAAAAAACAACCACCAACAACAAAACACAACATCAAACAACTCATTGGAATGGTTCATTCAAGGAATACTTGCCCCTTTTCCAGAGCTTTTTATGTCTTTCCCACAGAAACTCCCAGAGACTTAATATGCCATCCTCCTTTTTTTCATTTCCTCGTCATTAATCAGATCACACGTTGAGAGCAAAACAGAGGTGGAAGGAGAGAGTAAAAAGAAGATATGAGCAAAGAAGACAAGAGAAAAGCAGATAACAAATTGAATATGCATACACAAACCACAGTTTCTCCATCTATTAATACGAGAATTTCAGGCTATTGGCTGGCTATCGATAATGACCACACTTGGAAAGGAGTTCTTTGGAATAAATACAGTTGTGTGTGACTTAAAAACCAGGCAGTAGGCCCAAGATAGAGTCCTTTATACTAAGCCTGTGTGCCAAAACTGAGACTTAATTACCATTTTGGCTCTTCTAGAAATGGAATCTTAAACCAGTCAGTTGGGGATCCCTTGATCAGCACCAGATAGGCCCCTGCCATCCCCTAGAGGGGAGTGACCTTGCAATCTCCAGCTCCTTTTTTGTCTAGTGTAACTTCCTGTTCCTGCTCCCTGCAACCTAGAAAGGTCTCTCATTTGGTACAGCTCCACAGAGTTCCTTTCTATCTGCTAGGTTGGATGCTGCCCTATTTGAATCAATTGTTGCTTATATAAACTCTTAATACGCCTCAGTTTATCTTTTAACATAAGCTGCAATTACCTTCTGAGATCTGTGAGACATGGCTCAGTTGAAAACTTTCTAGGCTTGACATTGGGAGCTACAGGTTCTGGTCCAAGCCTTCTCAAAGTTGGCTGTGTAATCGAGAGCACATTATTTGTCCTACCAAGTGTGCATCAGTATCCCCATTTATTACAAACAAAAAGGTAAGCAATACTTAACCCATCCATCACATACCTAATGTGAAAATATGAGACACGTCGAATACACGAAAGTGTTATAGAAGATTCAAAACTAATTGCAAAATTCAGTCATTAAAACCAAATGAAGATTTTTTGGGGGGTGGTTGTTGACTGAGCAGAATATTATCATTAAACCATTAATGGATGAGTTCAGTTAATAAAAGTGTGTGACTTGTGAAGAAATGGATTGGTATTAATTACAAAAATTATATCATAATTAATGTACTCATTAATGATCTACCAATCAATATCAATTCAAGGTTTATTATTTTAAGGAGAATGGGCAATTAGCAGTTTGACACCATGAAAAGGAGATAGCCAACTGACTGATGGGTCCCCATCAAGTTTAATTTTAATTTGTTTTAAAAGTATCTTCTTTAGGAGTGAATTTAAATGCACATCGCTCTTTCTCTTTTGAGAAAATGAATATATATGTTGTTTAAAAAGCATATCTGAATGACAAAGAATCAAGTCTGGCGAGAAATGAGCACATCTTCTAAATGGGCTCGATGGTATGGGTAGAAGTTCTACTCTCTCACATAGTAATATAACTGGATTGCTCTTTAAATTAAGTGAATTTGTATGTCCGCTCTCTCTTAATGGAATCAGTTTTGATATACTCTTTGTTCGTGCTGTTACGGGCTTCAGTCTAAGGGTTCTTTGTATTAACTTTTTAAAGTTACATTACAAAGAGGTTTTAAGATTTCCCAACAGGCTTTTATTTAACCAGAGCTTTTGATCTCAAACCTGCTGGGGCCTAGTGAAATCCTCACCAATTCTCCAGTAACTCCTCACTATTGGAATTTGAAAAGACCCACCTGAAGGATTGAACTCCCGGTATGGTTTCAGCCATCCTTCAGATCACTCTATTTAAGCAGACAGCAAGGGGGTCTAGCGCACCCTTTGTGATCTGCTAAGCAGCCTAAGGTGTCCTTTGCATAAGTCGTACTCCTAAGGAAATAAAAATCAGGAGGACACAGACCTATATTCCTTATTTCCTGCTATCTTCAGTTAAAGGGGGATTGCAGGGGGTCTGCTTAACATCTTTTGCTACCTAAATACCTTTTGGACATGGGAACTCCATAAAAGAACTTTCATTGCATCCATTACCCTACTGCAGTGCATAACAAATTAGATTTAAAAGGCTACTTTTTTCCCCTTACAGCTATTTCCATCATTTTCTTTAAAATTTCAATTTAGTGTCAAGTGACAGACTATTCTATAACATACTTTAAAACTCTACAATTGCCAATTACACTGAGCATTATCTCCAAAGAATTAGGCTTTACTATTATAGACAAATTATAGTTTAAAGGATAAGATAGAGAATTATGTCCAAAATATGTTAAATATAAAACTATATAAAGTAAACACTGTTTCTGAATAACTTTTCTTTAGATATAGATGGGCATTAATTTTTTATTTGGCCCCCAATTCCCATTTTTCGAAAGGCAACTTCAACTGCCTCTGAAGTTGATAGATACCAGTGCCACCTACTAACCTATTTTGAGAAAGGGTGAAATAAAATTCTCCATTATAATATTCAAGTGTTTTTATTTATTTCATTTAAAAATTCCATTGTGCAGATTTCTAGGCTCGTAAACAATGAGCATGGAAACCAATAAAACTTTGTAAAGAGCACATTATTTGCTGCTGTATATGAGAACAGGTTTACCTTTGGAAACTTCTATATAACTATCTTTACCTTTCTGTTAATGAGATGCAAAAACTCTTCATTATTTAAAAAAAATTTTTTTGGCTTAAGGGGAGGAAAATATGTGCCACCAAAATATGCCACCTTGGCATGTGGATTATTTTGAGCTGAAGGCAATTAAAACCCAACAGACTAAAGAAAAACTTTCTCCTCTCCTTTGACTACTTAAAATAATTTAGGTAAGGAGCCTGGTCCAGAAAGAAAATTATCAGAGATAACTTTTATCTGAAAGACCTATAGCAGAATGAACATCTACTTACCAAACATCTGTTCTCCTTGCTGTCTTGTGAATTACCCTCCTTCCCTTTAAAGCCCTGGGCCCCAACCCCACTTCTTAGCTCAGGATGGCATATAAGCCTCAACTGCTTGATTTACCCTTGGGCCTCATATTTTAATGGGCTCCTGTACATAGGTAACTAAATTTGGTTTTCTCTTGTTAATCTGTTTTATGTCAATTTAATTATTAGACCAGACAAATAACCTAGAAAAGTAGAAGAAAAAAACTTTCCTCCCTTAAAGACTTTATATTGAGAGAGGTCTAGTGACTCTTAGGGTGTCATTGTATAAGATGTTATTATCCCTGAAAAAAAATCTCAAATTAACTTAATGCCAAAGAATTAGAAATAAATATATATTTCCAGATGTGTAACATATTTGCTTTTCAGTGCTCACTGTTTGAGGGAATGCTCCCTCATGCCACCGTATAACATCTATTACTAAACCTTAAAGGCAATTGGAATCAAGATGATTTCCCCCTCCTTGAGATCTAATGTGACTTTAGAAAAGTAGCCTGGAACAATCTCAATTCTGGATATGTGGTAGAGTTGGCAGGTGATGTGTTCAATTTGGGTTTCAGGAATGTTGCCATACTTAGAGAAGATGGTATAAATTATTCCATATCTCACCTTATTAATTTCCACAAACATTTGTTACATATCTGATTGGTAGGTATTTGAGTAGTTGTCTGATGGAATATCATTTTCTGCAGTACATAGTATCCGATTATCATAGTAACAGTCCATAGTTAACATAGATAAGTTATTATGAGTTATTTCTCTGAGGACAGGAGGCTCAAAGATGCCGCAGAAATGTGAGGATGGTGAGGATCACATAGAAAATGCTTTCCAGGGACTCCTGGGGGGCTCAGCGGTTGAGCATCTGCCTTTGGCTCAGGTCGTGATCCCGGGTGCTGGGATCAAGTCCCGCATCAGGCTCCCTGCATGGAGCCTGCTTCTCCCTCTGCCTGTGTCTCTGCCTCCCTCTCTCTGTCTCTCGTGAATAAATAAATAAAATCTTAAAAAAACAAAAAGAAAATGTTTTCTGACTTTTATGGATAAGTGTTAATTTATTATATGCTGTATAACAGCAATCCCCTGCTCGTTTGTTAAAAACAAAAATTCTGTGCATTTTTATGTATACGGAAAAGATATAAAGTATTTCTCATAATCCCAAATTTACTCGATTTCACTCTTCTTTATAGTGTAAACAGTTTTGGAGATGGTTGGTTACTCTGCAATATCTATCAGTTGGAAAAAAATGTGTATCACCTATGATTAAAAAATTATATTTCCCAAAATTTGACCTTCAGAAATACTTACAACATTGGTACAGCTGCAGTGAGAAGGATGTTCACTATTGCATTATGAGAATAAAAACTGCAGTGAATCGAAAGGCCTATCGACACGGCACTGCCAACAAGACATCCAGCAGCATGGTCATAGCTGCTCTCTTACCAACTGCTAAACAGCACCTCTCCATTCCACACACCAACTGTTTTCAGGTAGATGTTGTTAATATCACATTTTACGAGTTCAGGAAGTGAAATACAGAGAAGTTGAATAACGTGTCAAAATCACGTAATTACTAATGATGGAACTAGAATTCGGACCCAACCAAACCAGTTGGTTGCAGAGCCCACAAATCCCTAACTATACTGCTTGTACATATTCAAAGAATGAGACAATTTTAGGCATGAAATGGAAGAGAGGTCTAAGAAATATTAAATATAGGAATTAAAATAAATTTAAAAAATGAAGTCACTGAGAAGAATTATAGGATGCTATCATTTTGGTAAAAATTATATCCATATACATTTAGAATATAGAGAGAAAAAAATTTTTTAAAGATTTTATTTATTCATGAGAGACACACACAGAAGAGAGGCAGAGACACAGGCAGAGGGAGAAGCAGGCTCCATGCAGGGAGCACGACATGGGACTCGATCCCAGATCCTGGATCACAGGATCAAGACCTGAGCCGAAAGCAGACACTCAACCACTCAACCGCTCAACCGCTGAGCCATCCAGGCATCCCTGGTGAGAAACATTTGAAGGAACATTCACCAGACTGTTTACGTAAGAGTTTCTGCAAGACTCTTATATTCTGCTTTATATATTTCTGTAAAATTTAGATATTTTATATATATGATTAAAAATACAACAAAGATAGTTCTTTAAAATACCAATTTAGGGAATCCCTGGGTGGCTCAGTGGTTTAGCACCTGCTTTTGGCCCAGGGCCTGATCCTGGAGTCCCAGGATCGAGTCCCACATCCGGCTCCCTGCATGGAGCCTACTTCTCCCTCTGCCTGTGTCTCTGCCTCTCTCTCTCTCCCTGTGCTTCTCATGAATAAATAAATAAAATCTTAAAAAAAAATACCAATGTATAATTAGGAGAATCAATAGAAGCAATGAATTATTTCATCAACATACAGCATTATTTTCAACATCTCTAATGCTGGCAGTCAATTTGGCCTTCTTATAACAAAGCAGAAATAAATTACATGACATAGAATTTTCGGACTATTGACATTAATTATCACAGTCTGTTTTGAGGGGGATGGTATACTATGGTTTAAAAAAACAGCAGGGATGCCTGGCTGGTTCAGTCAGTCCAGTGTGCAACTCTTGATCTCAGGGTCATGAGTTTGAGCCAGGACATGAGTCTACTTTAAAATAAATAAATAAATAAATAAATAAATAAATAAATAAATAAATAAATAAATATTTTAAAAATAAGTAGAAAAACAATAACACTGAGAACGTTTTCCTTGTGTAAGCAAGTTTTGCAAGTGACCTGTCTTATAGCTATAGGATTAATGCTGTTATATCAATAGAGTTATACTTATTGTTACTTCTCATTCCCTATAACACAAATATTTACTCTTTTACAATTTTGGAGAAAGGGAGATTCTCACACCCTTGCTAATATATAAAACTGCTTACTGCTTTTGCATTTATAAATTGTTTACACCAGCAGGCGTTGCATCCAGTTTCCTAGGAAGGGAAAATTCTGTGCACTTTATTCTGAAGTTACAAATGATATATGATACATTGCCGGGCTAAACACAGGGTTTCGGCTGGCTCTAGCCCTACTTCTTACATTTCAGCATTGAAAAAAAAAAAAAATCAGTCATGGGTAATGCTTTCAAAAACTCTAATCCAAAGCTTTGCTTATGGATATCATATGATTTTAAAAGGTAATAAAGAACATTCCCTGTAATCAAGGGTGAGTCAAGGAAAATGGCACACGAGGCAGTAAGTCAGCCAAACAAAAACTTGACCCAACACCAAGCTCATTGTCAAAACCACAGCTGTCACATCAACCAATGAGACCTGAACGAGAGGCAGCCAGGAAGTCAGGTGCCGAGGCTGGAAAGACTCTGTTCCAGATCCTTTGGCAGTTGGCCCTTCAGCTGCTGTATCCCCAGTGTGGGCTCAGGGGCGTTGGATCTGGTTTTGGACCACAGGAGGGGGAGTGACGTGAAGTACGATCAATACTGTCAACAGCAAGATTGTCAAGTTAGTACTGATAATATATTCATGGGAAGATATACTGTTTGGCTGTTCGGGCTCTATGGAAGGAGGGCCCACGGACAATGCATGCAGCGACTCTGAGGACATAATCTACGCCTCTGCTCCTACAACCTGGTCATGGGGTTCAGTTTTCCTTCAACCTTCGATTCCTGCAGGTAGTGTGTCTTGTTTACTAAGGAGGGTCTTGCAAACTATGGAGACAAGAGCGAGTAACCAGGTTTAAAGGGGAAATATGGTTAGAAGGAACATGATACTCAGATTTTAAAAAAAGAAAATGGATTTTTGAATTTGGCATTATGAACAGAGAGCTGTCATGTTTCTTTCCTTCAATAGAGAAAATAAGTGACCCAAAAAAGAAAATAAGTGACCCTTGCTGTGATTAGCAACTCGCCGTGTCTGTTTAGTGTCAAGAATGCTGCTAGTTATCTAATGAAAATTTATAATCATAGATCACCTCTTCAAAGAAAAATGACTAAACAGAGAGTATATCTTTATGTCGGGTCATCTTATAACACTTTTAAAGCTAAGGAGTGTCCTGCTTGCATAGAGCAGATATTGCATATATGTTAACCAACAACTGATCATGACTCACTGGATCTTGAGCTTGTCTTTGAAATTACCCTCAGTCACCCAGTTGCATGTTCTCCAGGTTTATATTATTATGCTCTCACTTTGGTGGTGAGACTTTGTATGCAGTTCATGAAAATTTTCTGTATTGGTAGACACATTAATCCACTGTAGTGAAGAGCATCTGGTATGGGACCCTGAGCATAGCATGTTCTCAATAAATGTTTGCTGGGATCCCTGGGTGGCGCAGCGGTTTAGCGCCTGCCTTTGGCCCAGGGCGCGATCCTGGAGACCCGGGATCGAATCCCACATTGGGCTCCTGGTGAATGGAGCCTGCTTCTCCCTCTGCCTATGTCTATGCCTCTCTCTCTCTCTCTCTCTCTCTCTCTCTCTGTGGACTATCATAAATAAAATTTAAAAAAATGATTAGAAAAAAAATAAAATAAATGTTTGCTAACTTTTATAATAGTCCCTGGGAATTGTGAGATATTCTGGGGAGTATGAAGAACATTATAAGATCTTAACTTTTAGTGGCAGATACAGAAGGTCCAGAACAAACACAAATTAAATATAATAGAAATATGCTAACATCTACAGAATTTTAAAAATTATCTCATTAGACACATGCATAAAGAAGAGGCATTTTCTTAGTGGCTGAGATTAACTTTCCAACATGGTTCCAATGGAGGAGATGGATACAGTTTATGATAATGGGTAACATTTATTAAACACCTACTACTGACCAAGTACAATGTTAACAGCTTTTGATATACTGATTATCTCATTTAATTTTCACGAGGAGGACTGTAACATTATTATTTCCATTTTACAGATATGAAAGCTGGGGCTCAAATTTCAAAATCATGACCCAAGGTGGATTGGGAGGCAAGCCAAGGTCTGCAGCCAGAAAATGCTGTGATCTGAATGTTTATTTTGTGCATATGTTGAAGGCATGTGTTGAAATCCCAATGCCCTATGTGATGACTTTAGGAAGCAGGGCCTTTAGGAGGTGACTAGGTCATGAGAATGGAGCCATGATGAATGGGATTAGTGTCCTCCTACAATAGACCCCACCGAGCTCCCTCAGCCCTGCTGCCATGTGAGAACACAAGGAGATGACGGCTTTCTATAAACCAGAGATCAGCCTCCTGAACTGAGAGAAATCAGTATCTGCTGTTTAGAAGTTACCCCATCTGTGGTATTTTGCTACAGCCCTCCAAACAGACTAAGACAACATATGACAATGCGGAAGAAGTTGGTGGACCGGGGGTTCCGGAGCATTGTTCAGGCATAACCACAGCTGTACCTTTGGGACTCGGGTGAAAACCAAAATATCACTTGGCAAGAATGTACCTCTGGAGCTCCAGTTATCTTTTTGACTCCTCAACAACTGCTGCTGAGCGCTGCCAGCCTCATGCCCCTCTCTGTGCCTGATGGCGCATCTCCTGCTTTGCCCTGGTATTCTCTGGTCTCCTTTGTCCCCTGCTGACTTCTAAGCAATCAAACCTTCCTTGGCCACACAGTCTCTGCTCACTTCCTGCTTCCTGGTGGATGCCCTTCTGTGTCTGAACTTCTCTCTCGCCGTGGCCTTCCCTGATGTCTTGAATCCACAGGCCCCTGACACCGGCTCAGAGGTCAGCCGGCATGCATTCATATCCACACTCTGTGTCTTCAGGCCACCCCAGAGACCCAGCAGCCCCTGACAGGGGGCAGCAGCCTTTGGGTAAAGCACTCATCTCACATTGGATCGGCCTGGCCAGGGGCCATGGTTGGTTTCATGAGTCATCTTGGCTAGGTTATGGTACCCAGCTTCTTTGTCAAACACCAGTCTATATGCTGCTGTGAAGACATTTCTTAGACGTGATCAACACTGAAATCAGTGGACTTTGTGAAAAGCAGATTACTGTCCACAGGGTGGGTAGCCCTCATCCAATCAGCTGAAAGCTTTGAGAAGAAAGATTGAGGTCCCCCTACAAAGAAGGAACTCAGCCTCCAGACTGGCTTCATGCTCAAGATGCAGCATCAACTTTCTCCTGGGTCCCCAGCCTGCTGCCTGCTCTGTCGCTTGCAAACTTGCTAGCCCCCACAGTCTACAGAGCCAATTCCTTAAAATAAATCCTTCTCTCGCTCTCTACGCACATTCACATCCCCTTGGTCTATTTCTCTGGAGAACCCTAATATACCAGGGGAGTAGGTTCACGATGCCAGTGAGCTCTGAGAAGAAAAGGCATTGCGTTCAATCTAATCGGAGCCCATAAGAATGAAAACGAACTAGTTGATCTGAGGAATGAGTGACAAGACTAAGAATACCTTAAATAAATAAACATGAGATGGCTTTGAGTTGGCACATGGAATATCAGACAGTCAATCATACGAAAAGTTTCATTATATCTGAAGCTACTGCAGTAGAATGACTTAGTATAATTTCAGCTTGAGGAAGGGAAGGGGAACTTCGTTTTATTCAGCATCTATTAGATGCCAGGCCCTCTTAGGTACAGGAAACGGTCGCTTAGTTATCCTTTATTTTCACAATATTTAATTATCTCGATATAATTTAATTTATAGCATTTAATGACCAAAATCCTGCAGAGTCGGACCCTGGGATGTAAGGAGGCCAAGTAGCTTGCCAATGGTTACTCAGAAAGCAGCAGATGATTCTCTCTCTTCTCGACCGAGGATACCCAGACACAGTCACTCATTACTTGCGAGGATGGACTGAATGTATCTTCACCGCAGGACTGCTGTGCACGCTCTACCCTCGGTGTGGACATCTGCCCCTGCCTTAGGTTTTTTATCTTTAAAATTGCAGCTTGAATGTTCTCTTTAGGGACTCACTTTTGTCTCCCCCCAGGCTGAATCAGGGCCACTGATAGCTCTTCAAGTTCCCAGCACTTTTTTTTTTATATAGTACATGTAATTATGCATCTGTGTGCCAGCTTTTCTTTGAGTTTTCTCTACTAGACTGTAAGTCACATGAGAACAAGAACTGCAGCTATTTTGTTCCCCCATCTTATCTCTGGGCCCGAGCGAAGTATTTACCACGTGGTGGTAATGACTCAATGACCATGTGCTGAATAAAGCTATTTGAATTTGAAACCAAATCTTAGTTCGCGCTCTCTTCCTTTACATCACATGGCTTTCTGATTCTGTCCCCTAACAACTAACAGGTTTCTGACTTTAAAAAAAATAAAGAGGAAAGCACCTAGCCTCCTGTCCCCAACCCCTGTGCCGATTCAAACTCTGCATAAAAGGAAACCCATTTATAAATAGCCCCTCAGTGTTATTTTGCTATTAGTAAAAATTTCCGTCTCCAGGCTCAAAGCTTTAGAATGAGGCTTGCCTTTTCTCCACCTCTGTTTTAGTCCAACAAACCACATTTTAAAACATCCACAAACTGTGGGACAGTAATTTTTCAATCCATGCTGAAGACCTTGAAGAAATTGTGAGAAGTGCCTGGGTGGCTCAGTCGGCTAAGCACCTGCCCTAGGCTCAGGTCATGATCCCGGGGTCCTGGGGTGGAGCCCTGCATCAGGCTCCCTGCTCAGTGGGGAGCTTGCTTCTCCCTCTGCCTGCTGCTCCCCTGCTTGTGCCCCTCTCTCTCTCTCTCTGTCAAACACAGAAATGAAATCCTTTAAAAACAGAAGAAATTGTGAAAGCAGTCACCTTAAGTGTATCTTTGAATAAATATTGATTAATCCAAGAAAAATCAGAAACACAGGGACATGTCCTCAATGAGCCTCGGTGAGAATACTAGTTGAACCTCTATTTTTAAGGCATTCCAACTAAATGTATCAAAACTCTAGTAACCTATGTGTATTGACCATGAATGCTGTGCAAATCTATTATAGTCCATAGGGAGCACAATATTCAGATGACTCAACAGCAGACTGAATCTCAAGTGACATGCGTTTTTAATGCCTGAATTCTGGAGCTGCTCTTGACTCACTAGAAAGCAAGCACGCTAAAAGTCAAAGTGCGCAAAACCAGAGGAAATTGCATATTCGACACTTTTTATTTGCCCTGCCCACTTACTAAAGTGTTTCTCAGGGATCCCTGGGTGGCGCAGCGGTTTGGCGCCTGCCTTTGGCCCAGGGCGCGATCCTGGAGACCCGGGATCGAATCCCACATCGGGCTCCCGGTGCATGGAGCCTGCTTCTCCCTCTGCCTATGTCTCTGCCTCTCTCTCTCTCTCTCTCTGTGACTATCATAAAAAAATAAAAATAAAAAAAAATTAAAAAAAAAAATAAAGTGTTTCTCAGATTTTTGAAGATTCAAACATCAGATGTTTTGCCGTCCTTACAACATCTGCTTCAGATGAGTCAGGTAACCTTGAAGAGTATTCGTGTAGTGAAGATTTAGTTACAGGTTTGTACAATCAGTATCTATAAATATGAGTCAATATATTTATCTATTTGTTTTAGTTTTCAGTGACAAATTTAAAATATCTTCCATTGTGCAAAGTACAGATGGGATTCAGCATTTGACTTTACTTTTCTGAATTTGAATTTGAATTTGTGTAGTTTTATGACTCATCACTAATGGCTCTGCACACACACAATCAAACCTTAGTAGATCGTTCGTCGTCTGTTAACATGTTCAGCTGGAAGTTACAGAAAGCTGAAAACTTGGCTTAAACAAGAGAGGTTTCATTATCTTCCTTAACAAAATGTCTGGAGGAAGGTAGCTAGCTGCTGGCCTTGGATCAATCTTTCAATAATATCAGGACATATTTTTATTTTATTTTATTTTTTATTTATTTTTATAAATTTATTTTTTATTGGTGTTCAATTTGCCGACATATAGAATAACATCCAGTGCTCATCCCATCAAGTGCCCCCCTCAGTACCCGTCACCCATTCCCCCCAACCCCCGCCCAGCTCCCCTTCCACCACCCCTAGTTCGTTTCCCAGAGTTAGGAGTCAGGACCGATTTTAATACAGTTCTCTTGCTTCTTTCCTCAGAGATGTTGCTTCATGGCTGCAAGATGGCCACTACGTGTCTACACACCAAGAAAGCCAAAGCTTTTCCAGAAATCCATATTGGCCTTCCAACTTTGTCTCTTTGGGTTGATGTGTGTCAAAGAGGCTTTCCTAGCATGAAGATGTTTAAAAAAAGAGAGAGAATGGACCTAAGAGAGTCTCTTGTGCTAAGCCCCGCATAGCAAACCAAGACTTAGCTATGAAACCCGATTGTAGTTGTAGCCTCTCCCCGGAATGTGACTTTTAACGGGTTATTCTGGAATGATGTGATCAGCACCAGTGATCTGCCGATAGACCCCTTCCATTCACCATGGAAAGGCAGCCTTGTCTGAAATAATCGACTCTTTGCTTTAATCCTGCCTCCTCCTGCCCATAAGTGTTTGCCATTTTGTATAGCTCATGAGAGCTTCTTTCTAATTGCCAGGTGGGATTTTGTCTGGTTCATGAATCATTGAATAAAGCCAATATGACTTTTGAATTTTACTCAGTTAAATTTGGTTTTTAGCAAAGGGTATCAGAAAAGTATTGACATGGGCATATGCCAATCTGATCAAAATTGGTATTCTTTTTTGAAAGAAGAAGGGGAAGGATGGCTACTGGAGAGTCAATTGATGGTGCCTGCCTCTGTGGCACTCCTTTGAAAACCTTTTTCTGATTAGTAGGCATACTAAAATGCGTGACATCCAGTTGTGTAGGTTTGTGGGAGTGGATTTCTGAGGGTATGAGAAAGGACACCCTACACTGCCTCTTGCCCTCACTTCTCTTATTACCTTAAAGTATCATGGTCTTTTTATATGATGAAGGAAAAATTAACACTCTAAATCCTTCATTTTATCCATGATGAAATTGAGAACTAGAAGGGAGAAATCAACTATCACAAAAGTAGTGATAGATCTAGAACAAAAACACAAATTTTTTGGTTTGATCCAATGAATTTCCTGTAGGCCATACCACTGTTTCTCATTTGTCTGCTTTTTTTGTTACGTAATTTGTCCTAAGCAAAATCAGTAATTGTGACTGCGTGTTAGTTCTCCACATTGTTAATCTTTTCTTATCCAAGTGGAATTCCCCAAATTCTTATTTTCCAGACTTTCTTACAACTGCTTATAGAAACATGATATAGGCTAATGAAGTTTCAGTGTTTAGTCCTGATTCCATACACCTTTAGTATGATTGATGAAATATTTGGACTTTCTATGATTTTTAATTGCATTTATGATTTCTATTTATCATGTTTCACTTTGTAGTTTTTCTATTCCTATTTACATTAATTACATTTTCCCTTTTTTTTTGGTTATTAAATGGGAGTCACACTTTCTATTTCTATTCTTTGATTTTTTTTTTAAGCAAGTAAGCTTGACATATTTGTTTTAATTTCCAACCACTACGCTCTTCTGCTATCAATATATTATTTCACTTCCCCTTTGTTTCATCTCCTAAACTGTCATTATATTTTTACTGCAGTTTTTATTTAGATTTACCCACATATTTACTAAATTATTTGATTACTATGGTCCATATCCCTCCTTTATTCTGGTTCAATGTTCTTGTTGGTGAATTACATCCTTTACTAGTTCTTTCAGTGATGAATCTGAGCATGGTCAACTCTATCAATTTTCATTCAAAAATCTCTTTATCATATGCTTCATCTTTAATTATAGTTGATTTGCGTATAAAATTTTAAATTGTCAGTTATTGGGACGCCTGGGTGGCTCAGTGGTTGAGCATCTGCCTTGGGCTCGGCATGATCCTGGGATCCAGGGATCGAGTCCCACTTGGGCTCCCTGTAAGAAGTCTGCTTCTCCCTCTGCCTGTCTCTGCCTCTCTCTGTGTGTCTTTCATGAATGAATGAATGAATGAATGAATAAATAAATAATAAATAAATAAATAAATACATAAATAAATACATAAATAAATTGTCAGTTGTTTCTCCCTCTCACACTTTGGGATATGGTATTACATTTCCTGCTGGTTCTATTTTTATTGATGAAAAGTCTGCTTCAACCTAATTATTATTCTTTAGATAATCTGAGTTTTCTTTCTAGTTGCTTTTAATATTTTATGTGTTTTTAAGTTTAGCATTATTTATTCTACTATGTTGCACCTAAATATGGATTTATTTCTAATTATTTCATCCTTCTATAATTCTGATTAGATATATATTTGACCATGTCATTCTTTCCTTCATGTCTCTTAGCATTAAAAAAAAAATTGTATTTAGTCTCCTTTCTTTTATACTAATTGAAGATACTGTTTCCAGTTTAGGCAATAGCCCTTTAGCTACTGAATAGCTCAGTCACTGAGGATTTTCATTTTAATGAACATATTTCTCAATTTCTTGATTTTTGGGGTTATTTTTCAAATTTGCCTTTCCTTTTTTAAAAAATTATATTTTGTTCTTGCATTTTTATAACTATTCCGTCTTCTTCCTTTCCTTTTTTTTAAGGATTTTATTTACTCATGAAAGACAAAGACACACACAGAGAGAGAGAGAGAGAGAGAGAGAGAGAGAGAGAGGCAGAGACAGAGGCAGAGGAAGAAGCAGGCTCACTGCGGGGAGCCCGATGTGGGGACTCTATCCCGGGACCTGGGTATCACCACCTGAGCCAAATGCAGATGCTCAACCCCCAAGCCACCCAGGTGCCCCTAGCTATTCCTTCTTTAATCAATTTTATCATTCTAAACATACTGTTTTATAGATTCTTGTAGATTATTTTATTACATTAAAGTATCAAGGATACTAATCTTTCTGTTGTGCCTCCTGATTCTCCCTACACAGATTTGTTTCCTTGTTTAGCTTGTCATTTTGGTATTGTGGGCTTTTCTTTGCTTTAAGACTCTTGAGTGCCCCAGGCTATGTCAGTGTCCCTACACCTAGGTCTGGGATTTGCTTTTGTCAGGTTCACTTTTCTTCTTCTTCTTTCTTTCTTTCTTTCTTTCTTTCTTTCTTTCTTTCTTCTTTCTCTTTCTTTTTTTTTTTACATTATATTGTTTATTTGAGATTTTCAAATAACTCAGTATGAATGCACACTTGCATAGGCTCATCTTTGGGGGTCTAATATTTGCTGAGAATTTATTTCTTCCTTTGTAACAAGTAGAAGCATACAGATCCTTGTTGTTTACCTAAACCAGTATCTTCCATAGTTACTGTGGTGTCAGATCTGTGCTTACCTCTTTGACCACAAATTTCTTCTTTATGTCTGAAGCAATTTTATTTTTTTCTTTCAAACTTAACTGTGTGTTATATTTTTTGTTATAGTGTATCCAGGATTCCCACAAGTTAGCAGAGAAAAACCTGTTTGTGTTACTTCAGCTTGCTGTATTGCTAGAAACAAGATTTCCATTATTATTTTTATTAATGCATTTTATCAAAACACTGTCAAAAGACTGCTACCATTCTAACTATTCTTGCCATTTCTATGCCATTTTAAGAACAGAATCATATGACTGCTATAATCAAATCCTCAACTAATTTGAGTTGGAACTTTTTCATACTGTTTTTACATAACTGGTTTCCATATTTTCAATTATGCTTATAGCATAGAGATAGAACAAAATAATTTGTTTGGATTTACATCAGTCACACACTATTTTGAATTCCTTTAGGCACAGTAATATCAAAATTCCATCCATAGAGTTCTTATGCATCTTTTTTTCCCTCCGTTCCTTTGAGATCCCCATTGTAACAACTTCCTTCTCGCTTCTCCACTCTTGTTATGCTTCCCAAAGTGGGGAGAGATGAGAAAAAGATACTGAAAGGATTTGTGAGAAATCACAAAAAGAAAAATAAATATGTAATAAATTGGCAGAAGAAGGAAAGGAAATAAAAAAGATAAAAGTAAATTTGCAGGAGTTGGGAAAATAAGATGGAAATGATAAGCTCTGACTGGATAAATGAAAAGAGCAAGAAAGTAGGAGTGTTGGGAAAGAGACAGTGTAAAGTATTGGGGTGATAAGAAGAGGAAAAGAACACACATCATTGATGGCTCTTGGTGTTAGGCACTTTTTATATCTCACGTAGCACCACCAGTGTGAACTATGAATGGTTATGTTATTTCATTTGGTAACTCTATTAAATCAGTTACATTAAATAACCCATTCAAGATCTAAATGATGAGTAAAACCCAGAGTCAAAATTCAAGCCCAAATCTGTGTGTTTTCACCAAAAAGCCGGGAAGGGTTGGAAAGGTCACTCTCCACCCTCTGTGTGGAACACAGGACAGATGCCCCTGCTTCTTTTCTTTGCTAGTTAATTACATCTCTGATTAGTATAGGACAAAGGAAAATGCACAGAAGAGAAGCCTCACAGAGTTGAGAAGGAAATGCCTGGGAGAAAGGAAGATGATTCCTTTATAAGCTCTTTGTCCCCTAGAAATGTAATAGGCCTCCTAGGAGGAGCTCCTCAGTGTCTGCAGGGAAGACAGTTTGAGCCAGAAGAAAGCCCAGAGGTGAATGGGAACAGAAGAGCTGAAGTGTTTTGAGATCTCCCCACTCCAGTAAGCTGCAAAAAAAGTTGTAAAGATCTTCAACTCCTTCCTCTCCATTCCAGCTAAATATATACTGGACTGTCCAATGTTGCTCTTTAAAATGAAGCATCCTTCAAGAGCAGTTAGGGTTTCTTCAGCATCTACACAGTGCGTAGGATTCCATGTCATTCTTGTTTAAGATGCAAAACAACTTAAATTAGGGTTTCCTGCATTACTCACCAACCCCTACTCCCCGCCCCCCAAAATACCAAAACGGTATTATAAAACAATTTCAAGACGAAGTGAATGCTCTAGTACCACTGATGATGCTATATATCACATCTCCATGTTGCCAGTAGTGGAATGGAACACATGTCAGAGACATGGTGAGGTCAATTCATCTTGTCCTTAAAGCTCAAAAACTCAGAAGTCCCTTCCTTTAAAAAGAAAGAAAGAAGAAAGAAAAAGAAAGAAGAAAGAAAGAAAAGAAAAAAAGAAAAATCTACAAAATTCTTGCTAATTTTTATCCCCATTTTCATTGGGCGATTATTTCCAGAGATGGGAATCAAGGTCATTTTTAATCCCTAAATTCTAGTTTAGTGTTATCTCAAATCATCTCTTGATGAACCCAGCATTTAAAATGGTCTATTCTAATTAGAGACAAGCCTGGAGTTTTCAATGGAGAATGAGTGTTTCTTTCAGCTCTGAGATGCTCCTTGAGCCTGCTAAGTATTTCGGAGGAGGACCTCCCTCCCTCCACGAATCTTAAATTGCTCACACTTTTGAACTGCCCTTCTCTTTTCAAACTACCTAGGTTAAAAATTAAGCCCCTACAGCGAAGGGCACCTGTATTTGTCCCTCCTATTCTTCAGCTATCCTGAAATGCTTTACAGCTGTCTAAATTAGCATAATTAAATCCACATCAATTAAAAACCTCAATCACCTCTCTCCCCTTCACATGTAGATGATGACATTTGTCTAAGGTGGGAAATAACAAAGGAACTTTTTAACAGTTGAAGATCTGACTGAAAAGGAGGGTAATAGGATTGGTCCATTGTCCTGGGTTCACCTTAAGATCGGGAGCAGTGGTCAACCCAGAGCTGTTGGGCCAAAGTAGTACGCAGTTTGCATTTCAATGCTGCTGGCACCGGGGCGGGCCATTAGAGATGTGCATTTTACAACAGGCCTTTCCTTCTATTGCTCTTTATCCACCAGTAATGAGGGTAAACAAAGCACCATTGTGACTTTGGGGATGGTGGTTGTTTTTAAACCAGGGAAGCCGGGTGACCTCAGGATAGCGACAAGACTACACCGTGTGGTGCTGGCAAAGAAAATTCCTAGAGATGAAAACTGACGTGGGGTCCAGGGGTTAATTTCTGGAACAGACAAATTTGCATACAAATGAAAAATGATGGGCTCTCTGTTCTCCTAAATTTTCAATGTCATCGGCATCAAACAGCAGCCTGTGTTCCCTTGCCGTTTGAAGAATATTCATTACTTTAGAAGAAGGGTCACCTCGTGTGGTGTTCAGCTCAGTGCAGGTCAATGACTTCATTTATGAAACTTAATCTGGAGGGTGTTTTGGGTGCATTTGTGTAATTCTTCCGAATATGGCTTAAATGATACTTACTTTTATAATCCTAAACTTTTCTGAAAATATTATCGAGGGCCCTGTGGTTGACTACTTTGAGCATTTACCTTTTTCACCCTCTTGAGTTATTTAACTACATTTAGTTGACCTTTTCTTTTTTACAGTATTGCAGAGGATGACAACTTGGTGTATGTTTAGTTACTGGATACAAGAGACAGAACATGACAACCCTTAATAATTTCTTTAAGCACATACTATTTCGTCATTCTTATTCTTTTAGTTGCCTTTTTCCCCATATTTAAAGACTTTTATTTTTAGAGTAGGTTTATGTTCTCAGTAAAATTGAAAGGAAAGTCCAGGGAGTTCCCAAATACCCCTTCCATCCACACATGGACAGCATCCCCCGTGATCACCATCCCAGGTGTACACCAGGGTAGTACGTTAGTTACAACGGATGAACCTACATTGACACATCATAATTGCCCAACATCCATAGTTTACCTAAGGGTTCACTCTTGGTGCTGTACATTCAATGGATTTGGACAAGTATGTAATGACATATATCCATGATTGTGGTGTCATACATATGTAGTATCATGTAGTTTCATTGCTTTACAAGTGCTCTGTGCTCTTATTCATCCGCCCTTCTCTTAATCCCTGGCAACCACTGATTTTTCACCATTGTCTGTATTTACACCTTTCCCAGCTATATGTCATATAGTTGGAATCCTACATTATGTAGCCTTTTCATATTGGCTTCTTTCACTTAGTAATATAACTGAAACTTCCTTCATGTCTTTTAATGACTTGATTGCTTGCTTCTTTTTAGTGCTGAATAATATTCCACTGCCTGGATATACCACAGTTTAACCGTTCACTGACTGGAGGATGTCTTGGTTGCTTCTTGTATACTTTTTTTTTAATGGCATCATTCATAACCTGCTCATTTTTATAGTGTGAGAATAATATAAGAATACAGAAAGAAAAAAAATATTCAGAGTTCCAGATCGAAGATGAATGCTATTTTAATGCATAGATTTCCTCACCCTCTTTTCCATGCTCTATTACTTAGAAATTTCCAGTCCAAGGAAGGCAAGGATGCAGTCTAGTGCCTGTAACAGAGCTAGTGCTCCTTATTAGCTCAGGCTGCTGTCAAGGACATCCTGCTCCTTAGGAGTTGAAATCTCTCTCCCTTCTCTACTGCAGCACTAGTGATCCAGAAGACCCCAAACAACTTCCTGAAATCCCTCAGTCTTCCCTCTTCTACAATACAGATCGCTGTGGATGTTGCTGTAAATTAATGACTGTGAAAGTACATCAGGATTCTTATTTAAATTTTAGGAAAATATTGAAATGGCTACATATGTGTAATGAAACAAACAAACAAAAAAATCTTTCCCTCAGTTCCCCAGCTCTTCAGTACTGCAGGATGTCTCCGTGGGCATGCCTGACTCCACAGGCCTTTCCGATTTGCCTGCATTTCCTGTGGGGAATAGTTAGTGATACTTTTTATTGAGTCATTGAATGCTTTTCAACACTTAACTTCTCTCTAGTGGGTGAGATGCCTCCTTGGCAGTTTATTGTTGTTGTTGTTTCTTTCTCTTTGTACTATTAATAAGAAAGAAAAGAATCAGGCATAAACTTTAGAAACCTTATAAAAGGAGAAGCTCTCATTTTTAGGATATAAAATGATTGAAGAAATCCCTTATAGAAATAGCAGCGTTAAGGCAGCTGAATTTCTACAATCCATAAGCCATAAAAGCAATATCCTGACTTGCATGGGGATAAAATGTATCTGCCTTAACCTGAAACTCCACATGCATCTAATCCAGTCATATAAATCCCTGGTCTAATAAGCACCTTTAACATATGCTGATCGATCAGAACTATCTTTAAGTTTTTCATTAAGTTATTTTTATGGCCATTATGAATTTTGAAGCAATGAACAAAATGTCTCAAAGCCCACACGTCCTGTTTAGACAAGGAGTTTTATGTCAATTCTAGTCCGCTTCTAGCTAACCTCATGTAGCAACTATCACAAGGACATAATTAGAAAATTCGGTACAATATTTAGCCCCAGCCGCCGTTTGATAGAATTGTTTGGCTGCTGAGTAACTGAGGCTTGTTTGCATCCCAGGCTGCAATGAAAGGCAAACGTCAAACAAGATACTCTATCTCCCAACTCCAGCTCCTGAGTGGCTCAAAGTACAATACAGCAAGGCTTCAACCTCCCCACTGGGGAAAGGGCCATTTGACACTGAAACTACTGTTCAATCTATCGAAACACTGGTTTGCAAAAATAGCTCTTATTATATGAATATAGTGAAAGCCTCAAAAGGCACGAGGAAAAGACACCCAAGTCCGGGGGGAAAAATGGGGAGGAAAAGTCTTTAAAGTTGGACAGTATGTGTTGACAAAATTTGGAGATTTTTGAACATGTATCTACACATTTATTTTATAAATTGTACATAAGACTGGCTCCTCTTCCAGTGCAAAATCAAATATTTAGATTTGCAAAAACCTATGGAAGCCAGATTTTAGACAAAAAGGGATTTTTTTTGTCAGACTGTCAGTCTCTGAATTTCATCACAATCTGTTCAGCTGTTTTTGTTGCAGGCAGGCATAAACCGTACCGGGTGAGTGTGTGTTTGTATTTATTATTAAAATGGGGATGCTAAATCCTGCTTTCTAACAGTCTTCACGTTCTTTAAGGCTGTGTTGGTCACAGAGAAGCAGACTCACGAAGTCCAAGGATCAGAGTCATGTGCAGAGCGGGAGGGAGAGAGGACTGTCCGCAAATGCCTTCAACTAGCACCTCTTTGCAGAACTTGTTTTTGAGCTTTTTGAAAAAGCCACCCTGGCATTCTGCTTCATAACTTTTCCTTCACCTGTCCGTACTTGTTCTTGCCTTGAAGAGGGATGGGGAAATGATTTGTCAGGGGCAGACTGAAACGTTTTATTTAATTATCATGATCCCTTTATCCTACCCTCTGTACTACTCTAAAAACAATAAGCTGGTTGACACTTTCAACACCCTTTACCATGCAGGTATGAGAATATGCGAAGATGGCCCGAGAGGATATTGTAGATAGAACCTGCATCTCCAGAAGGTGGGACATTATATTAAATGACAAGCAGGGCACCTGGGTGGCTCAGTAGTTGAGCGCCTGCCTTCGGCCCAGGACGTGATCCTGGGGTCCTGGGATCGAGTCCCGCATCGGGCTCCCTGCATGTTGCCTGCTTCTCCCTCTGCCTGTGTCCCTGCCTTTCTCTGTGTGTGTCTCTCATGAATAAATAAATAAGTAAATCTTAAATAAATAAAATCTCTAAAAAGTAAAGGACAAGCAAACAAACACCAAATCTTATATAATTACACGTCTATGGAGCTCATTCTTCTGCCAACTAGGACTTTCTGATACGTGGCTCTTGATATACAGAGTCACGTCTAGCAAAAAAGGAGATTTAAGATGACATTACGCCCTCAGGAGTAAAGCTCTTTACAACAGGACGATAATACAGTTGTTCCTAATCACGATTGACTATGATGGAGTAAAGATTTGAGGCCTAGCTTCATATTTTAAAGATGCACAAAACTTTTACTCTTTTTTTTTTTTTTTAAACTTTTACCCTTAATTGAGTGGATTACTCTGCCCAGGCTGCCATAACAAAATGCCACACACTGAGTGGCTTAAACAATAAACATTTATTTTCTTACAGTTCTGGATGCTAGAAGGCCAAGACCAAGGTGCCAGTAGGGTTGGTTTCTGGTGAAACCTTTCTTCCTGCCTTGCAGACAGCACCTCCCTGCTGTGTTATCACGTGGACTCTCTTGTGTGCAAAAGCAGAGAGACTCTCTGGCACTTTTCCTCCTATAAGAACACTAGTCCTACTGGATTAGGGCATACCCTCAGCACCTCCCTTAACCTTAATGACTTCGTAAAGGCTCTATCTATAAATATAGTCACATTGGGTGTTTGAGCCTCAACATATGAATGTGGGGGAGGACATAGTCCTCAGTGTCCATAACACTGAGATAATACCAAGGATCACTGGAACTCCAGGTATCTTTGTATCTGGATGACTTTTTATGTCAACGCAGTGTAAGACTGGTCTCCACATTCTGCTCAGAACTTCTGATTTGCAGTTTTATCCGTTTTTGATTAGTAACACATGGTAAAAATGAATGCTGTTGCTCTATAAATGTGGTTTGGTAGACAAATTATTTCTAAATATAAGGTCCTTGGAGAAAAACAGTGAAAGGTAATATTGGCAATTAAAGAAGCTAGAGTGCATTTGGAGATACTATTACCTGCCTGAAGAAGTGAACTGAACTAAGAAGTCTCTTGAGATTCAGTCATACTCACAATTTCATACCCAAGAATGAAGAATTGTATGGCATAAAGAACACAGTAACATGCAGCAAAGCAGTCTTCCCTCCAAGTTTTTAAGAAGTGAATATTGCTGCTAGATTTATAAAGAATAATAAAACTCCTGAGCCTGGTTGTGTACCTGTGGCAGAGACCGCCTGCCTGCTAGATGCTCATTGATCCCATTTCCTCTTTCCAGGCACCCGGGGAGACTGTTTCCCAGGTTTCCTTTAGGTTTGGCAGTGTGATTAGGTCCTGGCTAATTAGATGTGGATGGAAGTGAGATCTAACACTTTCAGAACTGCCTAGCAAAACCAGCTCTGTGATCATTCACGATTTCTCTTCTTCTTTGGAAGTAACAATGGAGGTCATGTGTTGAAGTCACACGATACACAGAACTTGGGTGCCCTAATCACCACTGGACAGCAGTACCCAGGAAAAGTCTCTGACTTTTTGGGAACAAGAAATAAATTTTATATTGCTAACCCACTGAGATTTAGGGGTTATTTGTTATAGCAGCTAATGATAATTGTCCTTACTAATATAATACCAAGGGCATTTTTAAAAATCTTATTATTTTTAAGGATTTTATTAATTTATTTGAGAGAACGAGAGAAGCACAAGCTGGGAGGAGGGGCACAGAGAGAGAGAGAGAAGCAGACTGTCTGCTGAGCCCCATGGAGCTCGATCCCAGGACCCCAAGATCATGACCTGAGCCAAAGGTAGATGCTTAACACACTGAGCCACCCAGTTGCCCCTGTAATACAAAGGACATTTTTAAAAAATTTGAGACACCAGAGTACGTTTTATCTATTGAAACATATGTACCACCGAAGATGTACTAGACAAAAAGTACAACATTTCTAATTGTTTTAAGAAATCAAATGAATGTGGTTTTTATCCTGGTAGCTTTTGTCTCTATCATTAGCAAGATTCTGATCAGAATCTTTCTGAATCAGCTATTAATTATCATTTTCCACTAGGTGGATCCACAAATCACAGTAGGGCTTTAGGCTTCCTCCTGTTTACATCTTTGATATTATTGAACATTGGGAAAATGTTCACTTTTAAAAAATGAATTTAAAGGCACTGATCAGATGCCCCCTGCACGTCCCTTGTCCTCTAAAATAATCTGGTAAGAATTTTGTATCTTTTGAATTCCATCCATCTGGCAAAACCAACAGTTTAGTTCAGGGACAGCAAGTATGTTGTATCTGATGTGTCTACTCAATGCATTTGTGTCTGGGTTGTGGAAGACTCAGAGGTGGAGCCTCAGATCTTTGGAATCATCTTCTTTTGCCAAAGGCCAGAAAATGTGGGCTGGAGGTGCATGTGTCCTATACTTGCCATTACTAGCTTATACCGTGTTTCTAAGTATTACATTTCTGCATCCATCTGTCTCCCACAGTTAGGATCCAGTATTGATGAAAATGTTGAAATCCCAATAACTCTAATTTGTCTGAGTCATCTCCCCTTACCAGTGAAGATGGAACTGTATAAGTTCTGATATCTAGAGTCTAGAGTTCACAGATGAACTAAGAGATTCCATGTCTTCTACTAGATGATGGTAAGTGTTAAGAAGTGAACGTTTCTTATATCTTTGATGGGAATGTATGTTTTGATAAATATTCTGTAGTACGTTCTAGTAATATGTTTCAAAATATAAAGCAGATCAACACTTTCATTCAATAATTGTACCTTTTGGACTTTACCCTAAAAATACAAACGAACACTTACATACAATGGTAACAGTTACAGCCTTGGTTTTAACAGCAATATCTGTCATTAAAGGATTGATTAAATGAGTCATGTCACACGATAGGACACTGTCCAGTCTTTGACTAAGATATAGTAGACCAATGTGACATGAAAAGCTGTCCATGATAAAATGTAAAGTGAAGAATGCAAGTTGTAGAATAACATGCATTATGTTAATTTATCTAATATTCAATTTATAGAGTAACGCATATACTACCCTGTCTAGTGTTTTTATATGCTGGATATAAGAATTTACTGAAAGTACGTATCCCACATGTTAAAAAAAACAGTGTATCTGTGGGATAGGCTGTAAGCAAGGGGTAAGGCATGATCTAGGTAACTTTACATTACATACTTATCTATCTGTTGTTCAATGTTGTTCAATTTTTTCAATTATTACATATTACCTTTTTAAAAAAGATTTATTTATTTATTTTGAGAGAGAGAGCATGAGTGGGAGGGGCAGAGGAAGACAGAGAGAGAAACTCAAGCAGACTCTGCACTGAGCGTGGAGCTGGGTGTGGGGCTCGATCTCATGACCCTGAGATAATGACCTGAGCAGAAACCAAGAGTCACTCACTCACTGACAGCACCATCCAGGCACCCTGTACATATTATCTTTTTATCAGCAAAAGTAGTATAATCATTTTATTTTATTTTTTTTAATTTATTTATGATAGTCACACAGAGAGAGAGAGAGAAGCAGAGATACAGGCAGAGGGAGAAGCAGGCTCCATGCACCGGGAGCCCGACGTGGGATTCGATCCCAGGTCTCCAGGATCGCGCCCTGGGCCAAAGGCAGGCACCAAACCGCTGCGCCACCCAGGGATCCCTAATCATTTTATTTTGAGTGGAATAAAAGAAACACTAGAAGCTGACATTTCTTTAAGATAAAACAAAAATCCTAAATGCGAGAATTCAAACTCTTCTAGAAGATGCATAGGTATTTTAATATAAGTAAAATCTGTTTTAAAATTTATCTATTTACCCAAAACTATAGGAAGATAATCAATACAAAGAAAATGGAATCAATAATGGTCTGCACTGGGAAGTCTGATTTTAAATCAAATTTTCATGGACGTCTAATATTTCTAGAGAATACTAGATGATATATATTTTAGGATTTTATTTATTTATTCATGAGAGACACACACACACAGAGAGAGAGAGGCAGAGACACAGGCAGAGGGAGAAGCAAGCTCCATGCAGGGAGCCCGACGTGGGACTCAATCCTGGAACCCCCAGGATCATGCCTTGAACCAAAGGCAGATGCTCAACCACTCAGCCACCCAGGCATCCCCTAGACAATATACTGAATGCTTAGAAGTTATAGTCAAAAGCAGAGAATCCAGTTAAGAAGGTCAGCATGTGTAGTGGGTGGTGTAGCTGCTGATTTTTACTGGCCTAGAATCCACTCCCCCTTCTTATGGTAAGAGAAGTACAATGCTTTTGCCTGCCATTTTTTTGAGACTCAGTAGGTCTTGCCCTATTCTGGTCAGTGGATGGGGCTGGGGATCTAAGCTATGCCCATCATAATTTCTTCCAAGATTTATACTTTTGAACATAATTACACAGGGAATAGTTGGAGCTTTCTGAATCCACAATACTCTACTTTGTATAGTTTTGTTCTATTTGATTTGTTGTTGTTTTACTTTTCAGTCCTTTAGTCATTCATTTATTCAATAAGTATTTATTTAGGTGCCATCTACTGTGCAAATTAGTAAAATATCCCTGCCCCTAATATGTTACTTAGGACCCATCGTAAATGTAAGTCAGAAAACATAAAGTACATGAATAAATGATAAGTGCTACAGAGAAAAAAAGTAAGGCAGGAAGATAAGATTCTCCTTTATTGGAGTAGGATTGAAAGTTTCAATGAGGGGTGGAGGAAGATCTCATTGAGAAGGTGAGGACTGAAACAAACATAACAGAAGGAGGTTTGGGGGTGAGCTACAGGGTGGTCTGGGGAAAGATCCAAAGATGCAAAGGTCTGAGGTAGGATTGTGCCCTAGGTCTTTAAGAAATGTGAGTGGAACAGAGGGAAAAAGAGAAGCATTGGTAGGAGGTGAGGTCAGGGACAGGTCACAAAGGGACTCCATGGTCAGAGTAAAGATCTCGGCTTTGACCCTGAGTGGAATGGAGCCATTGAAAAATTTAAGTGGAAGAGTGACATTAGTTGACCTACGTTTAAACATCATCTATTCGTTTATTAGGTTGGAAATTGCCTAAGGAAGGGCCAGTGCTGAAGCTCAGAGACTAGTTGAGAGATCCCAGCATTCATCCAGGTGAGGAGTGATGATCTTGAGAAAGGGTACAGACCTTGAGGTGATGAGAAACTGTGGAATTCTAGAAATATTCTGTTGTTCAGCTTTTCCTTTGATTCTATGAGCAACTCCATATCCTTTCAATAAATTATTTTTCTCTGTAAAGTTAGACATTTTGGACTCTTATTCTTGCAATCCAAGAACCCCAGCAGATTCAGAATGTCCATAAATAATAAGAAAAATAATGATCTCTCTTACTAACATTGTGATCTTGAGTGAATTAACCTACTTGCACCGCACTTCTTCATCTGTAATATAGCAAAGTGATAACAGGTTGAACTGTATGAAACTGTCATTTTTTGTAGGTCAAAATGGTCCAATATTGACATGTTATTATGACTTACCTCTAGAACACACCTTATTGGTTATTGTGAGGATTAAATGAGCTAACACATGTAAAACACTTAGGATGGTGCCTAGTACATTGTAAGAACAAACTAAGTGCTGGCTATTACTGCTCTTATTATTATGTGTGGTTTACATTTGCAACATTTTTTGTGTTCATTTTCTGTGTTATCTTGGGATAGGAGGGACAAGCAATATCACTCACGTGTTTGAAAGAACTTTCTCCAGCACTTTAAAAGGTGTTTGTTCACACATCATGCCATTTGACTCTCAAAATAATCCAACTTGATGTGTAGCACATGTTTTCTAGTCTGCTTTGCTTATTTAAATTAACTAATGAAATAAAAAAATAAGTAATTTGTGCATATTTGATATCTTTCCCCAATAGACAGAGATAAAACTATTAAGTGCTATCCTGACACAGACATTTTAATTGACAAGATGTACAAAAGCAACATTTGGAACTCTTAATCTTTAGGATGCAGTTCAATGATCATGTCCTTCTTGAGAAATCTTATGATTCCTGGGGCCACATTTTGTTGCTCTGCTTTCCAGGCTCCATAGCTCTTTGCTCATATCTGTTTGTAAAGACGTGTTTTGTGAACAGTACACGTCGTACTGCAATCATTCTGCTTATGTGTCTTCTCTCCCCTACTTTGATTCCTTATTTATCTCTGATTTCCCTACACCTAGCATAGCATTGGGCACAAAGTGGCTGCCAAGCAAATGGTTAAAAAAATTAACAAAGAACTAAGTGAACAAATGAATTAATGATTATTCTCTCTGTTTTATTCATCAGAAAACCAAAACCCTGGATAGCTAAGTAGACTGTCCAATTTCACACAACTACCAAATGAATAGGCTACGAGTCAGGCCCAGGTTGCGCAAAGCCATGTCCAGAATGCCATCAAATGTGGTATAAAGCTTCACACCCAAATGAAACAGTGGTGTGCTCAGCCTTGAATGTGCCTACCAGACGAAAACCTACCCCAGATGGCATATCCAATTTAATCAACATCACCTGTGAGCCAAACTGAACAGTAAATGTTAAGACAGGATCACTAATAATGGGGACCTGGAATGTAGCCAGAATTAAAACAATGATCTGCTTAACAATCCCTCTGGGCTGGATGCATGTGGAGAACGGATAAATGCTGGATATCGAAACAGCTGTTCTATGGCAAACTGAAATGGGGCAATCATAGATAGCAAAGGGAGAAGAAACACTTGAAAGTTGTCTTAAATAAAGGAGTGCTTTAAATAGTGTGTGACCTGGCTGTGGCCTCTTAGGATGCAAGCACCACGTACAAACCACCCTGGCTTGCATCTCTAGTGAGTGAGGTTAACTTTTGGTGAGCAAAGACTATGGAATTATAAAAGGCAATGACAACTGGTAGCCATCATTTCCCAGTACGCATGGACCATGTTAGTCCAAACGTTACCTTGGGATATGAAGATCAGTGCTTCAAAGGAACATTCCATGTCATCACCTCCACAACATTGCCTCCTAAACACCAACATTTTCAATAAACTCCTTAGAGGCACTGCATAAACTACTCTGTTTTTCATATACTATACCGTTCACTGCCGAATTATTTTAAGATTGTAATGGTATGGTGTCTTCTCAATACAGTCACAAATTGCTTTAGATCAGAAACCAAAACTGATGTTCAGAACACTTAACCACCAGACACAGACATAGAGTAACCAGCATGCTAGCTTGACAGTTTTGGCTTACGCTTGTTTTCGCCCTCATTATTTTGGGTTGATGGCTCCCCACGAAGAAGCATAGTAGGACAGCATACACACAGTGTTCTTGGAAAGGACCTCGTGATCGGTTGACTCCCCAAGGTCATGTTTATACTGGTCTGTCATCTGGGGAGATCCCTATCACTATGTCCTTTATCAGCCATATGACTGTTTTAAAATAAGCATGTCAACTACAGACCCAGGTCAAAAAAATAAGAGGACAACCAAGTAAGAAATCAGTTGTCCAAAAAAAAAAAAAAAAAAAAAAATTCATGTACTCAACAGCCATTTTATTTTATTTATTTTTTTAATTTAATTTTTATTTATTTTTGATAGTCGCACAGAGAGAGAGAGAGAGAGAGAGAGGCAGAGACACAGGCAGAGGGAGAAGCAGGCTCCATGCACCGGGAGCCCGACGTGGGATTCGATCCCGGGTCTCCAGGATCGCGCCCTGGGCCAAAGGCAGGCGCTAAACCGCTGCGCCACCCAGGGATCCCTCAACAGCCATTTTAAAATGCATACTCTGCATCACTGTGTTGATATTTGGGAATATAGAGATAAAAACAACTGTGCTTGCTTTCTAAGAACATAGGAGTTAGTAGAAATACAAATTTTACCACTGCTATCACCAACTATGATATGACCCAAGGCTTTAAGAACCAGTTCAGGGATCCCTGGGTGGCGCAGCGGTTTAGTGCCTGCCTTTGGCCCAGGGCGCGATCCTGGAGACCCGGGATCGAATCCCACGTCGGGTTCCCGGTGCATGGAGCCTGCTTCTCCCTCTGCCTATGTCTCTGCCTCTCTCTCTCTCTCTCTGTGTGTCTATCATAAATAAACAAAAATTAAAAAAAAATAAGAACAGTTCAGTATAGTCATTTTAACAGCCCAAGATCACTCTAGGGTTGTCAAGTGCAGTAGAATTTCATGCATACAAACATTGGATCGTATCATCCAGACTTCTCAATATGGGCATTCCTGTCACAGCTGCCCTGAGAGGTGACTAGCAGCTTTGTTGGACCACTGACGGTACTGGGGAGAGAAGCTGTTGTCTTATAAGACACATTATGTGTTTTGAAGAGAATGAATTTTAAAAAGCACTTTGCAAAATATACTCCAATTGTGGATTTTCCCACATGACCTTCTCTAAATTGCTCATTAAGAATTTAGGTAAACTGGATCTTACTATCGAAGGGATTTTGGAACTGGTGGCCAAAATATCTTCTGATTTTCACCCTTAGATATAAAAGGGTGCAACTTGCACTCACTAAAGAGTCAGGTCAAGAGGAGCAGGCATATAAATAAAGGAGAGCAACCCAAAGTGATCCACGGTTGTGAGAGAAGATATGAGCAGGAGTCAATGGATGTCACAAAGAAGAGAGGTCGGTTCTCTTTTCCATGGCAGCTGGCTTTCACCAACATAACCATGTTCCAAAAAGAAAAGAGAATACTTTTTTTCCCCTCCCTGTGAGATAACTTCTGGTACATACCCAACCAATACTGCTTGTATGTAAACCATTAAGTTAGTATGCTCTTCTGGGTTTGTAGCTTTCTGATGGCTATTGTAGGATTCGTATGGATGGTTTGAAAATGTTCCCAAAGAACTATATCTAACAGGTTTCAGACAACTAGTAAGGTCCTCTTGATGGGTGAACTATTGGAAACCACCTAAGGTAGTAAAATAGAGTATTTTAGATATATCATCAGGACTATCTCTGCTGTAACTATATCATCTATCTACGTTGAGGCCCCACATCATTTGAAGAGAATAGGGGTGACGAGATGAGAGTGATCCCAAGTGCTCTCTACCCCCAGCACCCCCCACGTTATCTGTTTGGTCTCTAAGACACCCTTCAGGTTGACCACAATAATTCTATCGTGTCTCTGACACTGTTTGGTGTTGCTAGCAATGAAACTCCAACTGTAAAGCAGCTTTATAAGGGCGCCGTAGTGTCACATTACAGAGAACAGATGTCAAAATAAAGGTTCACCGACTTGAAGCAACTTCTAAAAATAGAACCTTCAGGTGTGTCTGTGACCACGCGAGAGGAAGAAGTTGTGTTTTGCGCAGTTGGATGGTATCAAGGACAGGCTCTTTCCTTGATATGCCAACAGAGAAATTTTGTTAGCAGTGTTCTGTGAACAAAACACTTAAGAGAATGTATGTATACAATAGTTTAAAAAAAAAGGGTTACTGACACAGATGCCAATTTGGTGGGGCATATGGAACATTTACACTTGCCTTTTTCTTTCTTTCTTGCTACAGCTGGTGCTGATTTAGTATGTGAAATTTTACTAGCAGGAGTGCTAATCAAGACGGAGATTCTGTAAGGATTTAGTCATTTATGTAGGGGAAACTACGGGCATCATTAAAAAGTAGAAGATCATCTTATGGAAAAGCATTATCGTTATCAACCACATTTTTAAACTCAACAGACACAATGGTACTGTAAGTATCACTTTTGCAGCCGAAAAAGTCAGAATGTTTTCCAGATAACGTTCAAAGAGGATTGCACCCACAGCTTAAAGTTTGGGAGTGTCAGAGTAATGCAGAAGGGTGAGCAGTTTAACAGTTAGGCGCTTAACTTCTCTGCGTAGTGGTTCAGCAAAACTGCCTTTCGGAAACATTAGATTTGTAAGGAACAAAATGTAATTGTCAGGCTATGGAAGGGGGATGCATTTTCCTAAATTGTTTGGGGGATGTCGGAGGGCAGGGGAGAAGTGGAAGGGCTTTTGATTGCTCCCTTATACTTTTGAATAACAGGTTTTGTAGTAGGAGGCTGCATTTCCTATTTTAATCCCACTGATCACACAGGGGTTGAAAAATTGAATTAAAAAAAATCTTTCCCAAGTGGCAACAAAAGCATCGCTGGTGCATTAAATCTGTTGTACAGGTGGCTTGGTGGAGCTGGAGACCTGCACAGCAGCTCCAAGACATCTGCTGCCTGGGGAAACTTGCAATGTGGCAAAGGGGGGTGTGTACCTCCCAATGGAAGGGTGCCAGCTGCCCAGGGCTTCGCTTCCATGGAGGATCGGAGAGTCTTGGAGCTTCAGATGGAGTGTGCATCCTTCCCACCCTCCTCTCTGTGAGAATTGGAAGGACAAGGAGGGCCTGCAGCAAGAAACCGGTTAGATGATGTTGGGCGGGTCGTAGGTCATTTTTGTCATAGTTCCAAGGGGTTCGTCCTTCAGCATGACAACAAGCACAGGCCTGCCATCAAACCGTTTTTATTTTATTTTCATGTTTAATTTCTATGACTCACTGGAAGTTATTTATTATTTTCATGATTCATGCCTTCGTTGTCCTCAGAAGAGATATGTGAGAAGTGACGTTTGTTAAAATGCAAGCAACAAAATATTTTATTATAAAATAATTAATGGTTATAAGTGGACTAGGTGGTTGGTTTAACTGTTTTAGAATATTTTGACATAAGTACAGCACTTTTAGAAGCAGAACACATATTATGACTTGTAAATAACTTTTAACTAACTAATTAAAATTCATTTATTGAGTATTACCACATACCAACTATGTTAAAAACAGAAGGGACAAAGATTGTATAACACAGTCTATAGCCCTTGCTCAGAATCTGGAATATTTTAGAAATTAATTAGTAAATCTCTTAATTATTTTATTTACTCGGGCTTGAATAACATTTTTACTATGAACATGACCATCTGGGCTATCTGATTAAAACTGGAAAAGTTGAAGACCTATCCTTAAGTGCACGGAGAGGAAAGGATGAGTAGGTTTGCGCTGGGGTGTCAAGTTTTAAAACAACCGACACTAACTTCTTCCCCTTTTCTCTTCCATCTGTAATAGTGCCTAAGAAATGAAGTTTCAAGAGACAAAAGAAAGGGCAGCTAGTTAATGGGCTATCTGGTTACTTAAACCCAGGAGAGAGTAATGCGATTCTTTCTCAAAAAGGCAAAAATTGGGTTAAAGATGGAGTATTCTGAGCCATTTGTTTATAGTACATACAATTTAAATTGTAGTGATTTTTAAATGCCAAGAAGTCCTCTTTAAAGCTTCTGTTAGGGCGGCCCCGGTGGCGCAGCGGTTTAGCGCCGCCTGTAGCCCAGGGCGTGATCCTGGAGACGCTGGATTGAGTCCCACATCAGGCTCTCTGTATGGTGCCTGCTTCTCCCTCTGCCTGTGTCTCTGCCTCTCTCTGTCTCTATGAATAAATAAATAAAATCTTTTAAAAAAAAAAAATAAAGCTTCTGTTAGGCCATGTGGAAGGAAGGAACTTTTATTTCTGAAATTGTCCCTGATGGTTATTGGTAGAGACTTTCCTCAGTGAGGCAGCCGTTCGGGTGGAAATATTTGGGATCGGTTCTGGGATGCAAACAAAACAAAACAAAACAAAAAAACAAAACAAAACAAAACAAAAAACAAAAAACCATTCCTTCCTTTCAAACAATCTTACATTTACCCTTAATCACTTATTAGGTTGTCATGCTTTTGAGTAATAAGGAAAAATAAAATGCCTTATTTGAAAAAGAAACAGGTATTCACTCGCTTTAAAATATATCAGGTTAGTCAGCTGAAGCATAAATTAGGATGGTCTACAAACTGTTAATGGTGACAGCAAGCATATGGCAAATTTGAACTGTCTGCAGGTCAACTTTTACTTTTGCTTTCCAAATGTCTGTCAGTCATTGTTAGAATCTAAATCCATGTGTTAATGGGTAGAATTCAACAATATGAAATCGTTCAGTAAATTCTTGGAACAGGCAATTTTTTGGGGGGGTCTTTGTCTGTCATATACAACCTTCCCTGATAGCAATCTTAGAAAATTTTGCCCAGAAAGAACAAGTCCTTTGGAGAGTACTGTTGCCTTTGCTTTGTTCAGTGAGGAAAACGATATATACTCATATGGAGTGTGTATGTGTGTGTGTGTGTGTGTGTGTGTGTGTGTGTGTGTACGCGCGCGCATGGGTGTGTGTGTGTGTGTGTGTGTGTGTGTGAATGTTTGTATGCACACATTAATTGGTTTCTCGACGAACCAGGAAGGCGCTCATGTTGGTACCTTTGCCAGCCTTATGACTTTCCCTGTTGCTCTGGTTGTAGCTTTGACTGTGGCACTAGAAAGCCATCTTTTAATTTCTCCCCTTCCATCAGCATATCCTTTCTTTCTAAAGCCAGTAATGTTTGTGGCACTGAAGACCAATGACAGTGTGACCATGATGTAGTATTCAGCCAAAAATAGTCATGAGAGAGCAAGCAAGTGTAGCTGGGATGAAAAATGAAGTGGAGTTCCCAGGGCAGCTAGAGAACGGGTTATGGGCAAAGATATTATAAGAAAAAATGGGAGAACAGAAAGGAAGGTTTGAAATATCAGAGTCTTGAAACTGGCAAACCAGCAAACATCCAAAGAGGGGAAGGCACTAGACTCATCAACCTTTCCTTGATGTATGTGCAAAAGTCTATATACCACGAGCAGCTGAAGCTGCCTTAATTTTGAAACATTTCCTTTAGAACAACTCTAGTTCTGGCTCTGAAAAGATTATGGGGTCCAATATTGGAGGAGAAAGATGCTGCTTATTTCTCCAGGAAGAATCCTGATCACATTTAAAAATCACCTATTAAAATAAAAGCCCAAAGTTGTTCCAACTCACTTGAAATACCACAACAAAAAGTGGTCTTGACTCCGTTGAAGAATATATTGGAGACACCCTTGTCTTTGCTCTAAAGGACCTACTACTTCAGCCATGTGAAATAGGACTGTTGTCTTTATTATTAATTTTCTTATTAACAGTTCATTCGTTCGTATTAAGCTTTGTGCATTTCCAAAGTATGTATCTCATAAACAGAGGCATTGGGGTTCAATTTTTTCAATCCTCATTTTATAAATTTGAAAGGGAAAAATCTTTAGGACATTATTAAGATCTCAAAAATATGAAAATAACCAGGAGTAATTCAATCAAACTTTCAAGATATCATGTTCTTAGTTTTCCAAAGATTGAACTCCCATCTCATTTCCTTTGTGGACTAAGAATGCATCTTAGTGACAATGGCGCCAGCACATCATTGTCATTCAATAAATGTGTGTTGCACTAAACCTAATGTCCCCATTACAATGAAGTAGGTGGAAGTAGGTTTTAATTCTAAAACTCTCACTTAATTGCTCTTTCTTAGCTTACTTTCCTCATATGTAAAATCAGGAATAATGATTCTTATATTGCACTGCTTCTGTGTGTGCTGGTAAATATCTAACATCTTGACCATCCTCCCTCCACTGAATAGATAGGTAGATAGATAGATAGATGTGGTGTGAGCTTCTTCTGGTTGACATGGTGTAAATATTCCCACAATGGACAATTTCAAGCTTCCAACATGACCTCACTGAATTGGGAAGAGCTATGTATAATCCACTCTTGTGGTCTGGTAGAAGCCAGCTCCCAACACACCATTTCATGGCTTTAGGTTTATGGTTTGATGTGATGGGATGGCTCTTCTGTGCTACTGTAATTTGCAACACTAAGAATATCTTCAGAAATTGTAGTTTAGTGGATGCTGTTGGATCTCTTGCATGCTGTGATGTGTATCCATTTCCTAGCTGCTGTAGTATAGGCTGATAACCATTCACAGCTGTCCGCTTCTCTGCAGAATTGCCCTGGACTAGTGAGGACCAGGAGGTGTCTCACCCAGGAAGGCTACACACCCACTTCCAACTCTGCCCCCTGTGATGTGCTGCAGACATTGACTCTTTGACACAAGGGTAGAAAATTTAACCTTTTGTCTCAAGCTGTGATCAACTCTGTAGTAGAGTTTCTGCTCCAGAGCTTCTTATGGGAACAGACTGAAGCCAAGACCACATCTGCTCTTGGTTCTTTCCTCTGCCCTGTCCTGTCTCTCTCAGTAAATAAGCTAAACAAGAATCCATTGCTTAGCCTGCTTCTAGGGCACAAAATCTAAGATAGTTGAAAGCAGAACTGGTCTTAGGAAGCAATTGTAAGGGTGGCATTCTGACGCTGGATTCCTTGTTGGCTAGACAGCAGCCAATGTATGCCGACCACTCATGGTGGAGGAATATTGATCATCCCAAGTATACTGTGGTGGTGCCATTGCTACGACTTTTTTTCTGTGATGAATAGGGACGGAGAACAAGTGGAGGAGATGTAATAATTGGTACAATGTTTCCAGTGTTTGAAGTTTTTAGGTGCTGTTGATTCCATAAAGGGAGAAAATGACCCACTTAAATCTATTAACTTCCAAATTTAAGCAAATCGTTAGAAGGCCTTCTGTAAGCATTTGAGCCTCTCATCTTCGGTAGTTGAAGGATAGACATACCTAACAGACAACTCCTAGTCATCCTATGCTCATTTGTAAAAGAGGGCTGAATTTTAGAGAAGGTTGAATTCTCAGACTGGGCAATTCTGTGTTAGAATTAGGCCCCGAAAAGGAGGGAATGAGATGCTGAGACTTTGAATCTGTCAGAACCCGCTGGTTCTATAGAAGACTTGTTCCTTGCTGGAAGACAGAAATTCTCCCTTTTCTTGAAAACTATGAAGAAGACTTAAATGAGATAGACCCCCTACAAGACAATGGTTTTGCTTCTCTGGTCTTCCCTCATCTCTCCTTTTGGGCCCAGATCTATAATAGTGGCTAAATCTCAGTACAGGCTGACTGGGAAAAGGATAGAGATTTGTGAGACCTGGTTAGCATGTTCCAGAAAGAGCCCAGAGAGTATGCATTGGAATGGCCCATTAGAGTGTTGGATCAAGTAGGGAGGGGGGGAACTTGTTGATATGGGACATTCTCTCATGCTACAGGGATATGAAGGACATTTCTAATATACTGCTGGGATTGTTTTGGAACTAGGTAAAACCAGTGGTTTTACAATAAATGAGGCAAAAGTCCTAGAACCTCTATGGAGTCCTATGGAAGAAATTGTGGAGGAAGGCATCCCAAGTCTCAGAGAAGAAGGCATGCTACAGTGAATCTACCATATAAAGATGAAAAATATATTGACTGGCCAAGTTCTTCACAAGGGCTGGAGGGCATTCAGTTTACCAAGGAAGTAAGGGATGTACTGGTGGTAACGGGGACATCAAGATCTTTAAGAAGCCCAGTGGTAAACCATCCTCTGTAGGCTCCGGCTAATTGTAGAGGGATTTCATCAGAGAATGGTCTTGGTAACAGTGGGGATGATACGATCCCCAATGAGTAGAAGCCAGGTAGCAACCCTTAACGGTCAGAAACAAGGTGGCACAATTACCATAGTGAGTCACAAGGTCATAACGGTAGGAAGGGGAGACTGACCTTTGGGAACCTATGTGAGTGGTTCATAGAACATGGTATTTTTAGAAGCAAGATAGATGGGTATCCAACAGCATCTTGCATTTGTTGCTACTAAGAGAGAAGCAATTTGGTAGGCCTCTTTGCGTTTGGATGCAACATAGTCTGCACTTGGGAATACTATAACTCCTTTCTGGGATGACTGAGAAGGACTCTAGTTTGACTAGGTCTTAGGCTCTGGTGCAACTAGGCCTGCTCCCTGGGCCAGTGACAAGGCAGATTCCATGGTACTGCAGAAATCTATGGAAGAGAAAGACATCACGTGGAGCCTCTGGTAAGGACCAATAGACAAGTCACAGAGAAGCCCCTGGGGATTTAGAGCAGGACCAGATCATCTGCAGCAGAGAACTATATGTCATTTGAGAAGCAACTCCTGGCACTATACTGGGCCCTGGTAGAAATTGACATCCAGTGACCATGTAGCCAGAATTTTCCATCATAAGTGAGTACAGTCAGACCCTGATACAGTAATATCCCTTGAGGAGACCAACAAGCTACTTGCTGTTGACTGCCATTGACTGCCATTGACCCCATCAGCTTCTTTGTACTATAGAAAGTTCAGTGTTTCATCTTATGTGAGATCCACTCATACTCCAGGTCCAGATTTGCATTTTTTGCTTGTTGGTCATTGGTCGGCATCACTATTTGAGGGTTCACTGTCTGACTTATTGATGGACAATCTTACGTAACAAGACCTTGGAACAAGGGACTTTATAGCCCTTGTGAAGTGTGAAGTTCCAAGCCCTATAGACCTTGGACCAAGGGACTTTATAGCCCTTTATAGCCCAGTTGGCATTTGACTCTGACCTATACTGTATGGCTTCTTAAAGGCATATTATCAGCGGAGGGCCTGGCTTAGAGATGACCCCCACTAAAAAAATGGGGTTCAATTCTTGAAAATATGCTATACAATTTTAACTAGTACTGTGGGCTCAATAAGTAAAATACATGGGTCTGGAAATTTAGAGGTGGAAGTAGTAATAGTCCTCCTCATCTCTCCTAGTAACCCGAGGTCCTTGTTCTCAGATAAGGATGCTTCCATCATGGATCATAGAACTCAAAGTCACCACATCACTTAGGATAGTGGGTCAGGAAGCAAGGAAAGTTAGCATCCTGGCAGGAGTAATGGACCATGATTATGAGAAGGTAGGCCTGCTGCTACATCAAGGGGAATTTGTGTGCTTCTCCTGCTCATTGTGAAAAGTAAATATGGTAACTGGGACTTGAGAAGGCCACAGAAACAGATTTCAGAGATGACGGCTTAGCACATATGACCAGGCAAGCCACCTGGACCAGCCAGCATAGTAACTAAAGGTGGGAGAGGGTAATAAGTAACGGAGAATGAAGGTGAAAATCCCAGCTACTGCCTTGGAGTCCACTGATACAGTGGGGGTTGTAGTTCATCCCACTAACTTTCCTCTTGTAACTTGTAAGTTTTCCCAGAAATGGGAGTTTTCCCAGAGATGCTATCCTACCAGAATCCTGAAGAAGTTGTGCCTAGGTGGGAATACTTGTCTACTCACTGAAATTATATTGCCTAGTATCAGGGATTTTACAAAGTCTCCTCCATGCCGCAGTCTATGGTTTTTGATAGATCTTTGACAAATTAGTCCAAGCTTTGGAGCATGCGAGTGCACGTGCTAGAGCTTGCATGTGTGAGTCTGTATGTTTTAGACATGAGAATGATTGCAATCTTGGTAACCGCTCAATGATAGTCAAGGTTACCGGACTGGGTACTGAATCATGCCAGATGGCCCTCCTACAGGTTCACGCCATCCAGCCTCAACTGGGCCTTCACCACTCTTCAGCATTTTACCCCCATTTTTTCTCTATTAAATTTCCCAAAACTGCTGCTCCAAAGCCTTCCATGCTCAAGTCTAGAAAACCATTCCTGTACATCACACACTGGCAGGTGACCTCAGGACATGCTTTACAGTGGTTAAAGCTAGCTATGATCAACTCTAACTTCTTATTCCTCACTTGGCTTTGGAAACACCATTGTCTTGTGGGTCTATCTTTCCATCACTTACTCCTGTTCTACCTTCCACGCTTTAAATAGTGCTTCCCTGCAGTCCTCTTTGGTCACCATCACCATCATAACAAGCCAGGCACAAAACACATCAATATCCTCTCATCTCTTCTGTCAACTATATGTTCACAAGGTTTCTCTTTTAAATCTCTACTTGATTGGCATTGCTGAGTTTAGAACTTCATTTTCTTCCTCCTAGATAATAGTAGCCTTTGGTGTTTCTCTTCTTCACGTCCTCCAGAAGAAGCTTTCTAAAACATGGATTCGATCCAATTTTTTTTCCTATGCAGACTTTCTTTTTGTTTATTCTTTTTATTGTAAATAAAATGTTTTTTTTTAATTTTATTGTGAATACAATGCTTTATATTTTGAAATACAGCACCCCAGGAGAACGTATGTAATATATAAGTAGTATTTGATAAATAATAAAATGGTCACTGCTCACAACTCAGCCTAAGAAATAAGATATTACTTTTGCTTTTGAAAGCCTATGTTTTGTGAGTTCCTGTCCAATTGCATCCCAGTTCCTCTGCTCTAAACATACCCACTATCTTGAAATTATGTTAGTTTTTCCTTTATTTTCTTCATTTTACCATCTGGCCATATATATATTAATCTATATAGAGACTATGTATGTGCATATTTATATAAAATGTATGTCTTTGCTGTTTCATTTTACCTGTTTTTGAGCTTTATGTAAAAGGAATCATAATATATTATCCCATAACCTGATATTTTCACTCACATTAGATTTTTGAGATCCATTTATGTTGATGCATTTATCTGCAATTCGTGTTTCATTGTTGCATAATACTCCATTTCAAAAATACATTCCAATTTATTATTGTATTCTATTCTACTGTTGTTGGGCATTTGGATTGATTTGTTGTTATAAAAAAGTTTCATCAGAACTGTTTTTGTGGCAGTTTCCTCATGTTCATGTTTTTAAGAATTGCTCTAGAATACATATCTAGAAGTGATGTTGTTGGATATACACAGAGGCACCTGTACCAGGCAATTCCAAATTGTTCTCTTTTTCTTTTCTTTTTTTATTTCAATTTTTAACTTAAATTCTAGTCCCAATCTTTCTAAAGTAATTTTCTAAAGTAGTTTTAACCACTTTATTCTACATCCATAGTGTATGACAAGTATCTACAGATACTTGGACTACAGTCCACATATTACCAATACCTGGCATTTCCAGATTTTTAACTTTTTACTGGTCTGCTTGGATATGACATTTCATGGTAGTTTTAATAGACATTGCCTTGATTGCTACTGGCATTGAGGAATTTTTCCCACACCTAGTCTCCATTCATCTTCTGTGAAAAACTATTCATTATATCTTTTTCCCATTTCTATGGGCCATTTGACATTTTCATTTTAATTCATAGGGTTTCAAAATTTATTCTGGACAGTAGCAATCCTTTATCATTCTTTTCCCTTTTGGTTTATGTTTTTGTTTACTTTAAAAATTATTTATTACCTGAAGTGTTAAGCGCATTTTCCTATATACTCTGTTAGAGGCTTAAAGTCTTGCTTTCCTCCATGTAAGTTTGTGATTCATCCTGAATTGTTCAAAGATACCACCATGTTTCTTCTTTCCCCATATAGATCTTCAGTTGTCCTTGCATAGGTTGATGATAAATTCATCCTTTTGCCACTGATTTGCAATACTAGTTCTCTCTATATCAAATTTCCACCTAGGTGTGTAGATTGGTTCTGGAATCTCTGCCCTGTTCCACTGGTCTATAGGTTTATCTCCATGGATCCCTAAGCTGGCACTGTCTTAGTTACTATATATTTGTAATAAGTCTTGCAATCTGATAGGTCAAGTTCCTCCACTGGTTATTATTCCTTAGGGAAAAATTTCTTCAGACTATTCTTTAGTTGTAGAGAAAAACCTTATTCATCTAGAGCTCCATCTCCACCCTGTAACATATTTATAATTATTTTTTGCATTTGTCTTCTAACTAATATAGGGCAAGGGGAGAGGAGAAAAAAGTAGGAGTTACAGACCAAATATGCATTACAAATTACTTTGCATGGGCTCCGTGTCAGGGCAATCCTTCAATGCTTAGCCATGCTATTTAAAACTCCGCCTTAGTCCAGAGTTTCCACTCATGTGGAGATTGAAGGCTCACCAGCAGTGGAAGCTTGGGTCTTCTGAAGCCTCTGACTTACAACCCAACCTGGCCATGCGTGTGTCATTTCCTGGTCTACATGGAAGCTGTTCAAATCCCTATCCTATATTTATCCTCTTTCCCATCCTCTGCCTTGCCAGACTTCTCAATCTACGCATCGCCTGTTTCCAGTATTTCCCTTGCCCAAGCCCTGTCCAGTACCTATGCCTTTAAATGCTTTGCAAAAGCTGCCTGGGAAAGCCACCCCTGCCCTGGGAATGCTCCAAATTGGGTGAAACAAAGGGAAGTCTTCACACTGGTCATGGAGGAACCTGCCAGACATGTGGAGACCCCAAAGAACAGCTCTTTGAGATTAAGGTCAGTATTGGTCCCTCTGTCACTAGCAAAGGGCATGAGGAATGTGTACAGTATGGGCTAGTCCTCAAGCTGCAGATCTGAGGGGCACGGGGAGGGGAGTAGAGGCACTTGAAAATGCCACGGCACGCTCTCCCTCCAAAGCAGCAGTCTCTTTCTTCACCAAAATTATCCTCTGGTTGTTAAGTTCTTGATTGGATTTCCGTGTTCTTCAAGAGTTCATTCTGACAGTTTTTGCCAGCTCATTAGTTGCTTTTGAAAAGGGATGGAGCCCGGTAGTTCCTAATTTGCCATTTTTGATGATGTCCCTGCCCCATTAGCCTATTCTTAGCGTCTTTGCTTTTCTGTATCCATTTTAGCAGCAGTTTGTTAAGTTCCATGAAAAATGTTTTTTTTCAATTAAACTTTTTATTTTGAGATATTTGTAGATTTAAATGCAGAAATAATACAGAGATCCCATGTATTCTTTATGCTGTTTTCCCCATTGGTAACACCTTGCAAAAATATAGTATAATATCACAACTGGAATAATTGACATTAGTACAGTCAAGATGTATAATCATCTCATCACAAGGGCTGCTCGTGTTGTTTCTTTAGAACCATATTCAACTTCCCTCTCGTCTTTACCCCCTTCTGAACCCCTGCTAACCACTAGTCTGATCTCCATGTCTCTGATTTTGTCATTTTAAAAGTGGTGTATAAATGAAATTATATACCGTATTTCCATTCCTTGTCTTATTCTAAGAATCTCCTGTACAATGCTGAATAGAAGTAGTGGTAGAAAGCAATATTGTCACATTCCTGGTTTTAAAGATAATCTGTGTGATTGTTGTCCTAGGTGCTTCTGTAGATATTCTTTATTGAGTTAAAGAAGATCCCTTCTATTCCTGGTTTGGAAAGAATTTTATTCTAAGTGGTGGCTGCATTACAGTGAATGCTTTTGCTGTACCTATTGGGGTGATTTTGACTTTGTCTTCTAGTCTTTTAGTATAATGAAGTAATCGCATAGTTTTCTAGTGTTGAATCAACTTCGAATTTGTGAAATAATCACAACTTGATAATAACGTATTATCTTTTTTTGTATATTCCCGGATTTAGTTTGTTGCTACTCTTTTTCATGTGAGGTTGGCTCATGATTTTCTGTTTCAAACTGACTCCTCATGGTTTTGGTGTAAGAGATATGCTAGTCTCACCAAATATGTTAGATAGTATTTCTTCTCTTTTTCATCTCTAAAAAAGCGGGATAATCTGCTTCTTGACAGCTTGGTAGAATGCATTAGAAGGAGTATTTCAAGGAAATGTTTTCCTTTGTGGGAATTTTTTAACTACTTCTTTAGTTTATTGAGAGGGTTCTAAGGTGATTTCAATTTTTCTGGGTCTTTGTGAGCATATTTGGTTACATGGTTTTCTAGAATATTTTCTGTTTCATGAAATCATTCAAATTTACTGCGGTAAAGTTGATATGATAGTTTCCAATCTTTTTAGTATGTGCTGCATCACTAATGAAGTCTCCCTTTCATTCCTCATATTGTATATATTGCGTTCTTCTCTCTTTCACTTTCTTGATTGCTTTTGTGAGAGATTTGTTCCTTATTAGTCCCAAACATAGAACTAACCTCCTATTCTATTGATGCTCCTCCATATTATATCTTTAACTTTCATTTAGTTGTTTCTGCTGTTCTTTTTTTGTTTCCTCCTATTCATTTTGTTGTGTTCATGCCTTGGCGTCAGGTTTTCGTCATGTTGTTAACGCATGACTCATTGAAATTTAGGTTCTAGGTCACCAGCAGATACCTCAGGCCAGAAGTTCATCCAAATCTGAGTGGGAAAAATTAGAGAGGGAGACAAACCACGAGAGACTCCTAACTCTGGGAAATAAGCAAAGGGTTGCAGAAGGGGAGGGGGATGGGGGGATGGGGTAACTGAGGGATAGGCAATGAGGAGGGCCCTTGATGGGCTGAGCACTGGGTGTTATACTATATGTTGGCAAATTGAATTTAAATTTTAAAAAATGTAAAAAAAAAAAAAAAAAAAAAAAAAAAAAAAAAAAAAAAACAACCCAAACCCCACAATTCTCTTTGACCTCTTGGATTGTTTTGCGATTGGTTCCTGGGTAGTTCTTTATTGCTTACAAAAGCTCATTCAGGCATTACAAAAAGGTGTCTTTCATGTTTTGCCACTTTTTAAGCTATGTTTCCCAAAAGAGTTTTCTAAGAAATTGCTCTGCTTCATAGATCTCAAACACCCTCCATGGCCCCTACTGTCTGGAAACTGTCCAAATTCCTTAGCATAATCTTCTGAGGGATAACCTGCCTTTCATAACTTTAACTTCCACCAGGTGACTTTCTTTTCTCATTGGAAACTACTTTTTAATTATTCTAGACTCAGATCCGTGTCATGTATTGGTGCTCATTTCCTAATTTCCCTATCCTTGGAACACTTAAGCAACTCTGTTCTATAATATTACTAACAGGTTGTATTGAGATCTTTACAGCACTGGTCAATGTTTGACAAAGGACTGAATTTATACCCACGTCTCGGCTGGAGTTTGATTTCGTTGAGGGCAAGGAGTGTGTCTAAGAGAGAGTAGCCATTCAGTGGAAAGAATGGGTATAATTTTGAATTTCTTAACATGAAATACTTAACATATATTTTCACCCTAGTTCCACCTTTGATGCTCTGCCTATAGAAGTAGTTAACCAATAGAGTAATAAGATCCTATACCAACTAGGATTTTTCTTTTCTACAGATTCAAACACCTGTGGCCCAGCTCTTTAATGGTATTAACCAAATTACACCACGCATTTTGGTTGTACCTTTGGGTTCCGGAGTCTAATTGCTTGTAATGAAACACTGGAGTCATAATTTGATGGTCTGTAGGTTTCTCAGCTGTTTCTCTCTATGAGAAAATATATAATGGGATATTTTACACGTGACTGTCTACATTTTATATGCAACACATCAGTGTTGTGTAAATTTTGTGAACAACTTCTATTATCTTTGAAACCACAGAAGCAACAAACAGTTATAATTATCGTCTGAAGAAGCTATAGTGTTTCAAATATGCCTACAGTAGTGGTATTACAATGAGAATGTTCTGTTTGCCTGCAGCTTTCTCTGTGCTCAGTGACATCACAATTATACTAAATTTTAACAGAAACTTCTGTCCTTAAACAGAAACAGCTTGTTTGAAAATCTAAGAGTTTTCTTTCTTCTGAATTCTTTGATTCTTCACTGAATAAAAGTGGGAGAAAGAGTAAATATCGTGGCACAACTCCATTCTTTGTTACTTCCCGGCTGGTTTTTACTATCATGGAGTAATAGGTATTCTACTTGGCTCCACATGGGGAATGAATGCACGTTATTTAAAACTTCTTCTGTGCATCTGCTACTTGTCAACTCGTGATCTTCTGATCCTTGAAGATTTGACAGCCCTGTGATTTGCCGTAATGGAATTACTGAAAAGTTATCAACAAAGACGTTGCGATGTAAGAATGCAAAGTAAGTCCTTAGATGTTTAGAGGGAAATGAACTTCAAAAGCAGAGTAGTGGCTGCAAAGAAATACCTGAATCATCCCGTTCTGGGGGCGGTCCTGCATGTCTTTAATTTGGTCATCTGGGAGAGAGGATGTTTAGGTTGCCCTCACTCTTCCTCTGCTGTGACTTATTTTTTCTTTGGCTTAATCATCAACACCTCAAATGGTGTTGAGTACACCTCATGCTGGGAAAGTCCAATCGAAGGCAACTCTACCTGGAAGTAGAAATGATGCATCCTCCTTCTGCCCTTTCATGCCATTTCTGCCACTGATTATAGTAGAATCCTGCAACCACTCCTTCAAGTGTTCTAGGCCTTTATTTCTTTTTTTTTAGGTTTTAAAGGTGGGTGAGCTCAGTGATCCTCAAAGCATGGTCCCTGAGCCAGTCATATTAGCATGACCTGGGAACTCCTTGAGGAAGCAAATTCTCAGGCTTTACCTCAGACCCGGAAATTCAGAAACTTTGAGGGTGGTACCCGGTGGTCTGCCTTTGGAGAAGCTGTTTGATGCACATTAAACTTTGGGTTAGATAAACTTTAAAAAATTTCCAACCTTAAACTTCCATGAATCTCTATAAATTTAAGGGTAATTTAGGCCTAAATTGGATGTTAAGTAGGCATTTTCTTCTGCTTGTAATTAAATTTAAAATTTGGATTCCAAACACAGATTTAGAAGCATATGTAAGAAAAAAAAAAAAAAGAAGGCTAAAAGTGTTGTCCAAAAAAATGTAATGACTCTGAAAATCTTTTTGAATATAAGCATTTGTAGAATTTGCCTCCCCTTGACACTGCAGAATGAACTTGGTATTTCTGTCATACATGTATCTTGATGAATATTTCCACTGAATGATCATCACTGTCTAATGGCTGTGATTTCAGAAAAATAATTTAAAATTATTCAGATTTATTGTAATTCATTTCTTATATTTATGGAGGATAACCATTAATAATCTGTTCTACATAAGTGCACATATGGCTAAAATTTTTGTTATTGAATATTTGGGCCTTTGGTCTCCTATAGAGGGAAACGTCGTTGTGTTTAACCACTTCTGTGCTTTATTAGCATATGCTTTACCAAACAGTCTGTCTGGCTCCATTTTTTATTAGTGTTGAAGAGTTTTGGGTAGTGATTTTGATTTTCTAGGATTGGTATAATTTTATTAGCCAAAGCTTTATTCTTTCCAAGGTCACTGAAGGAAAGAGTTGGAGAATCTTTTCTTCTTAGTCTAAATGAGTTAGTAAATATAAATATGCAACACAGAAGGTAGAAAATCAGTATTTAAAGAAAAATGCAATATTATAGTAAATCTAGAAAGTCAAATAAGAACTGGAAGAAGAGAGTGGGCAAACTATTTTTTATTTTACATTGATGAACTGCGTAGAATCCAAAGACCTGGTCACAATAAAGACTGGCTATATCTCTGCTTAAAGGGAATCCAAAGTCAACCCAAAGATTTAAAGAGAAGAGTAGGGACACCTGGTGACTCAGCAGTTGAGCATCTGCCTTTGGCTCAGGGCATGATCCAGGAGTTCCAGGATTGAGTCCCACATCGGGCTTCCTGCATGGAGCCTGCTTCTCCCTCTGCCTATGTCTCTGCCTCTCTCTCTGTGTCTTACATGAATAAATAAATAAAATCTAAAAAAAAAATAGAGATGAGTAGATATCACATTTCAGGTGGTTATTTTCATGGCCTATTTCTAGAAACCTGTGAAAAAATATCTGTAACATTAATCAGCTTTGTTTTTTTCTTTGCCACTGGACATAGCCCAAAGAAGCAAACTAAAAGCATTAAAAAAGAAATTTCTATTACAAAAGCAAGTAAAGTGCACAGACACTTTGAAAATGATTCATTCAACACATATTTGTTGAACACCTACTATGTTCTAGGCACTGTGCTTAAAAGGGGCTAGACCAATGAATAAGAGATTTATGTGCCTTGTCTATCAGAGATTAGGATGTAGTGAGGGATGCCAACATTAAAAAAGTGATTATGCAAATTGTAATTAAAAACACAGTCCAATGAATATTATGAAATAGATATATAGATAGCAATGATAATATATAATACAAACATAGCCTAGTCTGGGGATCAGAAAAGACTTTAATACATGTTATAATGATGGTCACTCTGCTATTTGGGGAGTGGAAAGTTAGGGGCAAGAATAAGGTAAAAAAACAGTTAGGTGACCATTTTAGTAATCTAGGTATGTTTCCTGCTATTGTGGAATTTGTGTTGTGATGTAAAGGTTGTGCAGAAAATACCAAAAATGAATAACAAAAACTTGTATAACTGTTGTCTGATTTCCTGTCATTACATAACAAACCATATAAAAATTTAGGGGTTAAAGACACCCATTTATTATATAAGGTGTCATAGTTCTATCAGTTAGTGGTGCTTAGCTGGTGATTCTTTTTGCTTGTTTGTTTTTAAGATTTTATTTATTTATTCATGGGAGACACAGAGAGAGACAGAGAGAGAGGCAGAGACATAGGCAGAGGGAGAAGCAGGCTCCATGCAGGGGGCCTGATGTGGGACTCGATACCGGGACTCCAGGATCAGGCCCTGGGCTGAAGGTGGTGCTAAACCGCTGAGCCACCCGGCCTGCCCATAGCTGGTGATTCTTAACTAGAATTTCTCATGCGATTATAGTCATCTGAAAAATCAACCTAAATGGCCTTTTTTACACATATGCCTGATATGTCAATATATCTTCATGTTGCCATCCTTTTAGCAGTGTAACCTGAACTTTTTACTTAATGGCTCAGGGCTCCAAAAGGCAGGAAAACAAAACTGCCAGCCTTTTTAGAGGACTTTTGACTTGGAACTGGCATTGCATCATTTCCACTGCATTCATTTTGTCAAAACATTCATAGGTCACATAAAAGATTCTAATTGGTCAAAGAACAACTCCATATCTTGATGGAGGGTTTCACAAGCCATGGCGAGATGACTCTCAGTGATCTTTGCCTTTTGTTGTCATGCCCTTGCAGAGTCCTTGTCCATATTGGATAGAGTCACTCCTCTGTAACCAGTAGGATACAGTGGAAATAATGGTCTTCCCAGTTTTGGTCATAAAAGTCTTGGCTCCTATCTTGTTCTTTTGTATTGCTTTGAGGAGAGCTCAATCCTCTTATTGAGCAGCCTTCTGGAAAGGCCACAATGGAGGGAAATTGAAACCTCTCATCAACTCATCGGCCATGGGAATGAGCCAGCTGGAAAATGGAGCATTCAGCCTCAGTCAAACCTTCAGGTGACTGCAACTCAAGTCATTATTTTGACTATGACTTCAGGAGAAGTCTCAGGCTTGAATGGTCCATCTGAGAGGTTATTGAGCCCTGACCCACAAAATCTTTGTTTTGTGATAAATAATTTTCATTGTTTGAAGCTATTAAGTTTTGCGGCAATTTGTTATGCAGCGATAGATAAATAACGCAGAGATAGTTTTTGGAAATAACCTGAGGGCACTGTCTATGATTTTTCCGCTAGTGAATCTCATAGTACGTGACTCATAGTTTAATGGTATCATGAAAGAAAGAAGGTCATGGAACTGTATCACTGAACAGCCTTCCCATGGCTTAGCTTCTTGGAATGGAGAGAGGACAAACATACTGAGTGACAAGAAGTGGGATTCTGTGTGCAGGAGAAATGTGGACTTCATGCAAATATGGGCCACTCAGGGGGGATGTAGATGGTCACTTTCTGGTAAGTGTTTCAGGACTGCTGACAACTCTGACCAGTACTGTAGAAGTCAGAGACTAAAAGCTTCCTGAAGATGATAAAATGATATCAAAGATGTCCTGTTTGTGCATGTGTCTTTTCCTTCTATCACAGAAAGTGATTAAACTGATCAGCAGAGAAACTGATTTGTTCTTCAAAGAAGCTGCTGGTTGCTGCTTAGTGACTTGTGTTCTGCTAGGCTGGCTACCCATGGATTCTGGGTTGATTTGTTCTTACATCTTCTCAGTACATTTATTCTTTCCTTATATCAAAGATAAACGTAAGCTTTATTTTTCTAAGTATTTTGAAGAAATACTGATTGAAAATCAGAAAAGAGCAACAGAACTAAATATGCATCCATATAAGAAACTCTCAGAACTTCAGAAGTAGTCATAACTAAAATCATTATCCCTGTGTTTTATAGTTCACAACATTTTCCTATATCTTTGAAGCTTTAAAGAATATATCCAAGAGAATGAACCTCACCCATATTTTATTAATATAATTTTGGCATAGTACTTCTGTATATCAGTATTTTTCCAATATATAATTGAGAAATGAAAAATAGTAAGAAAAATTACAGAGTTGAAGTGGGGTTTTCAGTTGGAACATTTTGGAAGAGTCCTCTGGGAGCAAAAGCAGGACTATAAGTGAGATATTCATCTATCTTTCTCATATATATTATTTTTAAATGGGCTATGTTTAAAAGAAAAATAGAGGCAGGGCTTGAGTAAGAATGCTAGGATAAGAGAGAGTATTCCAGGAGGGAGAAATAATACATAAAGTGTCTGGGGACGCCTGGGTGGCTCAGCGGTTGAGCGTCTGCCTTCAGCTCAGGACGTGATTCCAGGGTCCTGGGATCGAGTTCCGCATCAGGCTCCCTGTGGGGAGCCTGCTTCTCCCTCCGCCTATGTCTCTGCCTCTCTCTCTCTCTCTGTGTCTCTCATGGACAAATAAAAAAAAAATCTTAAAAAAAATACATCAGGCAAAGGGAGACAGATGGAATGAGACATATACAAAGGTCAGCAAGTTGAAGTCTTTGACTGGAGCAATGAGTGTGTGCTGAACAACCCCTCCTGTCCATCTGCCTTCTTGCACCACAACTTGTCATATCAGGTTCCCTCCCTGCAGTCAGAGCACATGCATTCTTTTAGATGCTTCCCTGGTTCCTGGAAGGAGGCAATAAAAGCTGTCCACTCTTCCTCAAAATATGCTACTTCCATTCCTTAAATAAAACCTCTTGTGTTGATGTTGGGACACAGGCTCAGAAAAGGTAAGTGTGTACTGAAATGAGCTCCCTCCACACAGAGTGAGCTGAAGCAAAGCCTTCTGCATACTGATTTATCAGTGTGGATGAGGCCAAGCAGTGAAGGGAAGCGTTGGGGCCAAGATGAAGTCACACAAATGACACGTGCCTTCTGCACAAAGTTTCTGTAATTTTGGATCAAAAGACTGCTTTTCAACATTTGGGAGGATGAACAACATGGTTGTTGCACATTGTTCTTGTTGGATGTATATTTGGTTCAGTATTGTCCAATAAGGACAACTAAACAGCAGGGTTAAATATGCATCCTTTTTTAGTTGTAAAAAATAATATATCCTCTTAGGAGAAAATTTGGAAATACAGAGAAGTACAGAGGAGAAAGAAGAATAGGAAAAAACTACTACCAAGAAAAACACACTATTTGTTTGGTATATTTTCTTCTTTCAGCCCATTCCCCCCCCTTTTTTTTTTCTATGCATAGTGGTTGACACTTCCCTCTCCCCAACTTTGTAATTGTCTTTTTTCATTTAATTTTATAAATAATTTCCTTATTATTATTATTTGGGTAAACGGCTATGCCATCTTTCATCGTGTGTGAAAATGGTTTCTTAACCATTCCTCTCTTTCTGGATATTTAGGTTGGTTTGATAATCACTGTTGTAAGTTATGTCATGATAAACTTCTTTGTGTACTAAGTTATTTCTGGATTTAGAAATTTCTTAAAGGAAATATTTCTGGAAATTTGATTAGTTTTTCAAAGGATAAAAATAGCACATGCATTACTTTTTATGATTATATGAGCACTGGCTTGATTTTTTGATGAAGTATATTTCCTCTTTACAATTAATGAATTTGAATCAAGATCCAAAATCATACATAAGACATGGTCCATTTAGACTTGGGCTTGTCTCCAGGCTTCAGAACTTGGTGTCACCACTGTGGTTGTTCTCCTGTGTCTCAAATGCCATTATGATGCCGTGTGGTTGCAACCATTGGATTGTAGGCAAATACACACAATTCTTCCCTGGGTGATTTCTTAAATATTTCTTTCGCTTTTGAGATTTATTTATTTATTCATGAGAGACACACACACAAAGAGAGGCAGAGACATAGGCAGAGGGAGAAGCAGGCTGTTCACAGCAGCCCGATGCGGGACTCGATCCTGGACACCGGGATCACGACCTGAGTTGAAGGAAGCCACCCAACTGCTGAGCCACCCAGGCGTCCCATCCCTGGGTGATTTCTTATGTAAGAGTAGGGGTGGGGTAGGGGAAGGAGAATGAAACAATTTTAAAAACAATACCCCAAGATTGTCAATAAGCATTCTTTGCCAAAAAATTTGAAAATTTGAGAAGATAAAATAATACTTAGAACATAGAATCCCCTTTCTATTTATTCACTGCCTTAAAAATATGGAATTTTGGAATATGCCCTTCTGATAAAGCTCCACTGAAATTACACCTTTATAGAGTGTTTGCATACAATATGGAAACCTTTATGAACAAAGACATGTTGTTGAAGAGATATTGCTCATCTATTTTCTCCTTTGGAGACTCACCTTTGGTAAATAAAATGTGAGTTCATAGTTTTACTCAGTATACTGTTTTAGAAGTTTGCTTTTCCTAACCTTTTATTACCATGTAAATATTTGTATATGTTGCTATGAGTGCATCCTCCTATTAGTTTCAAATTCCGTAGTGTCATAATCTCACAAAAGGCTCAAGTACTGATTATGCCTCAGATAATGTAGTTGTTAATGATCAACTTAATGTTAAAAGCCATTACTGCTCATTGACATAATTCTGAGAACATTATACTGTAGAAGTGCACCTTTTGTGTGGAAACAGAATGACAAAATTGAAATGTTAAAAGTTGAGTGTCTGAATAATAGCCTGTGAAATCATTTAGACAAGACCATTGTTGCCTCTATTGTTCAAAGACTAGAGAGTGACAGGATGAGACAAAAAAGGAGAAACACCACAACGGCTCCACTTGCAGGTTTGAAGGGAGATGGAAAGTAAAGAGGATCCTTATTTGTCTGTTTCCCTCTCTTCCTGGAGGGTCTTCCCCTAACGACAGAGCACCCTCCTCTGGCCACTTGCCAAAAGGGGATGCCTGCCTCATTTTTGATTGGCAGGATAGGAGTCAGGCAGGGAGTAGTTATAAATGCCCTGCAAGGATTTTTCCAATCCAGCGTTGCCTGAGAGTGACCCACACTGGTCCCCCATGACCTCCTCCATGCAGTTGACTCAAGGGTTTTTGGTCATGAACATTTGGAAGTTGGATAGAAAGTTTAGAAAGGCAGTAAGTATACAGTCACCTTTCCAAGCAACCTGTCAGCTCACTTTGGTACTTTGCGACTTGGTGTCCGTTTTCCTTAGTATCTTTGATCTATTTTTGATTCTGGGAATGGAGGCAAGTCAATAGAGTCTAGAGAGACAGAGGATGGTGTGAGTATGCGGCAGTGAGGCAGAGGGATATGGGTGGACCCCCATGCTTATTTGATGGAGCCTGTGGGACCTAAAACAGGGCTGTAATTTTCTCTTAGATCATCTGACTTCACTCTTCCATGCTCAAAGACCTAATTTCTTACCTTGACTGACCATTCACTAATGTCGAATATTTGGTCACAACAGCAACCAGGTGAGCGAATATGGATGGATTACAACTAGTTCATCACTGTCACGAGAAAAATCCAAGGCTTATAATCTGCTTACATTGGGTGAATGACAATTATCTTCATATAATATTAATGTTACTGTAAACTTTATATGTTCCAGGCACCTTTCTAAATGCTTGATGTATATTAACGGGGGCACTTTGCTAAAACAGGCAGTAGAAGTGCACACTGGCTTCAGACTATCAGGAAAAAATAAGAATTGTAGTATAGTAAGGGATAAAAACTGATATTCATAATGTACTCCAATGTTATTGATTGTATTTATTTATTTATTTATTTATTTATTTATTTATTTATTTATTTATTTATGAGAGACACAGAGAGAGGCAGAGACACAGGCAGAGGGAGAAGCCGGCTCCCCACAGGGAGCCCGATGTGGGACTTGATCCTGAGACCCTCTGGATCACGCCCTGAGCCGAAGGCAGACGCTCAACCACTGAGCCACCCAGGCGTCCCTGTACTCTAGTTTTGAAGAAAATATTAAATTATGATTTAAACAGCTGTTTAGAGAAGTAGAGAAATTTGTTATATATGCTAAAATATTTCTATATATTTCTATATAAATTTCTAATATTTCTTGACATTATTATTACTATTTTAATGATTTTATTTATTTATTAGAGAGAGAGTGCACAAGCAGCGTGAGGGACAGAGGGAGATGGACAAACAGACTCCCCACTGAGCAGGGTGCCCAACTCGGGCTCGAACCCAGGACCCTAGATCATGACCTGAGGTGAAGGCAGATGCTTAATCAACTGAGCCATCCAGGCACTCCTAAAAGTGAGTTATTAAAAAGTACTTTATTTACATTGACCTCTTTAAACTTTTTTTAAAGATAGTTTTAGATTTACAAAGAAATTGCAAAGATAATACAGAAAATTCCCATATATCCCATACCCGTTTTCCCTATTATTAACATTTTACACCAGGATGGTATATTTGTTATAGGTGGTGAAACGATATTTGTACAGTTGACTCTTGAATGATGCAGGGGTCAAGGGTGCCAACGCCCTGTATAATAATTTTTGATTCCCCCAAAACTTAACTACTAATAGCCTGCAGTTAACTAGAAGCCTTACTGATAACCTAAACAGTCACTCACATTTATTTTGTATGTTATATGAAACAGAATATTATATTCTTACAATAAAGTAAGCTAGAGAAATGAAAATGTTATTAAGAAAATCATAAGGAACATATGCTTGCAATACTGTATGTGTTTATTGAAAAGAAAATCTGAGTATAAGTGGACCCACGTTGGTTCAAATCTGTGTCGTTTGATAGTCAGCTGTACATTACTGTTAATTAAAGTCCATAGTTTATTCTGATTTCCTCCGCTTCTTCCTACTGTCATTTTTCTCTGAATCCTAACCAGGATTCCACGTTGTATTAGTTGTCATGTCTTCCTAGACTCCTCCTGACTGCTACAGTTTTTCAGATTTTTCCTCTTGGCTCTCACACTTTTTCAGATTTTCCTCATTTTTGTTGACCTTGACAGTTTTAAAGGAGTATTGGTCAGGCATTGTGTAGAATGTCCCTCAATGGGGATTTGTTGGATGATTTTCTCATGAATAGACTGAGGTTATGGGGATAATTTGTAATATTACTGAAATGGCTTCCAGTTTTCTGGCATGTTAGTTTTGGGGAGATAGCTCATAACCTGTAATCGGTGGAGGAAATATGTATTTAGGGCTAGGGAGTGTTGAAGATTGGAGTGGTGTATGGGTAAGTCTCAGTGAGTCCACAGGTATAGAAAAGACAACGACTTTATTTTTATTTTATTTTTTTTAAGACAACGACTTTAGAAGTCATTATGAAAATATTCATACCTTCTTTTACTCAGTAGACATAAGCCACTCTGAGCACAGGGAATAAAATTCTGAACTAGTGACAGAAAGTTCACTTCTCAAATTGCCATGAAGGCTTCCATTTAAAGTCTGTATTTTTTTTCTCCCAAGTATAGATGGAGATTTATAAATATTTAATAATGCCATTCTATAACACAAGCTCAGTTTTCCCTAATAACAAATCCAATAGACTTTAAAATTCTTGGTTACACATACTCTTTTCTCATATACCTTCCCAATCATTGATTGTATAAGATTTCTGATTTAAAAACATTTATGAAAGACTGCCTGCATTTGACTTTATATTCTTTATCAAAACTTTTTATTTTAAAATAATTTTGAATTAAAGAGAAGTTGCAAAAATGACAATGACCATAGTACAATGATCAAAACCAGAAAATTCACATTGGTATGACACCTTTTGCTAACCTTACAGTCCATATTTAAGTATCACCCGTTTCTCCATGATCCAATCCAGGATCCCACATTGTATTTAATTATGTCAGGTTATTGATTTTTTTCCCACTCTGTGACAATTCCTCAGTCTATTCTTGTGTTCTATGTTGTTGACTTTTTTTAAAGAACATTTTGATGGGCTTTTTTTTTTTTTTTTTTTTTGTAGCATGTCTCTCAATTCTGAATTGACTGATGTTTCACAATGATGAAGTTGAAGTTATGCATTTTTGGTAAGAATATACTACAGAAATGAGATTGTATTCTCAGTCATCATACTGAGGTGTATCGATGTGGATATGACTCATAACTGGTGATATTAACCTTGATCACTTGGTTAAGGTAGTATTTTTCTGGAGTTCTCCCTCATAAACTTACTATGTTTTTCCATTGTAAGCAATAATACTTTGAGACTATGCAAATACCTTTTCTCATTATTCTTTTTGCATGTCCCTTTATCTCATCTTTTGAAGGGTACAGATCAATGTCAAAAATCAGTCCTGTAATTAATTAATTCCTTAGAAACAGGCTGATACTTGAGATTTTTTTCCAACAGGCATTAGTCTGTTGTTACTTAATGCATTTATAAAATTCATAAATTTAATAAATTAAATTAAACTCTGGGAGAAAACATAAGTTGGCAATGGGAACAAGAGGTTCCATAAACTGTACTTGAAATAAGCAGTAGACAAGCCAGAGTACAACAGAGCGATCCTGCAGTTAGTTGAGTGTGTACCCACCACACACTGATCCAGGTACCTGTCAATTCCAGGGAGTTCATATTCATCAACATTTAACTCTTTTGTTTCTCAGAAGTAGATTTTTAGTCGGCTTTTTTTTTTTTTTTTTTAAGAATATGCTATTCTGCTCCCAAGAATTCTATTCTGATGCCACTGGGAAGAGTTACTTTAGAATCAGGCCCACTTACTACTGATGAATTAGGATGCATTAGCAGTAACTGCATGGGATCTTAATTAGGAAAGGACAAACTGCTTTGGGAAAAAGTAGGTCTAAGTCTTTCTTTTGTGATGCAATGACATTATTTTCAAAGTTAATATTTTTATACCAGCTTTCCATTTGAATTCGCCATCTCCTTTTATTTAATACTCTGGATATTTGCTCCAACTATCACTTTCTCTGATGCATTATCTCCATTTACAACAGAGTTGACTTGGGTCCGTCTTTGCCCTGTGTCATCCCTCTTCCCCCAAGGCTTCTAGTCTGTCAGCCCCAAGTGTTTTCTTGACTGCTTATAATTAACTTTACCTTTTGAATGTATTTTTTTGATAGTTTTTGCTAATTTATTTTTATTCAGATGCTACCTCCGGGTTATTTATTAATGTATTTATATGTTGTCATGTCCCTCAGCTGATCCCCAAATGGCCAGTTTATTCATGTATTTGCTTCATTCTGTGTAAGACAAAACAGAGGGGCTAGGTTAGGTAGGAAATGCAAAGACAAAGCAGTCAGATTCCTGCTTTCACAAAACTCATCCTGTCAGAGAACATTTTCAAGATAGTGTCTTTTCTGAATCTGGACCAGCTTTTGAATGAGACCTCAGGTTATTGAGAAGCACGTTATGTGTTTTAGAATCCGTAAAATTCACCCCAAGAGGATTTCAAAGATTGCATTCTAGGGGAGAAGGAAATTGTCAAGTTTTATTTGTCATTATTCAACTTGGTAGATCCGAAAGGTAGGTGTGAGTGAGGAAGCCCAGACAGTGAGGGAGGGGACAGGGCAGCAAGGGAGAGAGAGAGAGAGTGCAGGGGGCAGGGGGGCTGTAGCATTGGCTGGAAGAGAATCCAAGTTGTTCGGTAGCAAAGGGAATTTCAGAAGGTGACCAAGAGTTCTGTGGACGGACACAAAGGAGAAGCAAATGAAATTCACTTGCCCCCCTTTGACGAGGCGGAAAGAAATAGCCTCAGCTTATTTGTGTGCTTCTGAACCCTGGTTCACCCACCACTCATTCAGAGGCTGTGGGAAATCCAGATGCAGTTGTTGTTCTCATAGAGCTACATTAGGAACCGATCCAGCCCCTGCTAGCGTATCAGGAGGCTGCGTTGGCAGCAAACAGATCCACTCCTAATGCAACTTGAGGGGAAAGCTTAATGCCTTTGCGCTGCCATTTGAATTTTTTTGTTTGAAAGAGCATATAGATTATTTATAGTCCACCAAATAAACCTGAGGGTCTTTTAATAAACTCATAGATTATGTTGCTCAAAGGAGTTTATTGAAATAATATCTGAATTCGCCCGTGACAATGACATTCCATAAGAGTTTATGACTCCATCCCATTGGAATAGGATTTCCCACCTTACCCCAGGGTATCTGCGTATCATTTCAACAAAAGGAAGATGAAAGAGTGACTTTAGGTCACTATACCAGCTTCTCTCGTATTTTTTTGTTCCCCCTCAAAAACAAAAACACAGATCCAGGCAGGTAGGGGGATAACTGATAAAACTGGGAAGATCCCAACCAACTGGCTTTGAAAGGAGGTAAGTTTAAACGCTTTGATTAACATTTCTGAGGGAAAATGTGAGTTTTTCTGGTCAGCATATTAGGGGTTTAGGGAGTTTGGCTTGGATCTGATTCAAGAAAGAGGAACAAGAATGTAAAAATCCATGTCATTATAGCCAGAAGCTTTGATTCCAGCTACATTTATTTATTCTCAGATGCGTCTGAAGTGTCTGAATGTGTGGGGTTATCATTCACACCACTCACATCACCACCGGACCTTACCCCCACACCCCCTTCGGGGACTGTTTCACCATCTCTTTCTGAATTATGGTTGTTTTTCTTTCCTTAAAATTAAACCACTCCATTACATTGGATTGCTTGAAGTCCAAAATTTTAAACAGTTCCCAATCGTTTTTTTGCCCATTTTACCTTTGTATTTTCCCCTTACAGTACTTTGACCCCAAGTTCTCCTCTTCTCTGTCAGAGGGCTCTCTCTGCTCCAACTGTCTCTTCAAATCTCACGTCTCACTTGAAATTTCATTTAAAATCTCTAGCCCCTCCCTGTATTCCTTACTCATTTCTCCCTCAGCTGCCATTTATTTAACTTTATAGTGACATTTTCTAACTCCATAAAGCCTTCTGAGGTAACAACTTTTATAAAACACACATGATTCTATTGTATTTTTTTTCCCCAAAAGAGAATGTAGCCAGGAAAGAACAATGGAGAATTGTTTTCTTCCAAATAGGACAAATTAAATAACAAAATCAGAGAAAACTTAGAGTGAGAAGGAATTTAAAAAAAAAATCATCTTGTCAAGGCCCCTCATTTTATAATGAGGAAACTGAGTCCAAGTAAGGTGGAGTCATTTTTCCAAAGTGATATGGCTCATGCAGACAAGGATGGAGTTGGGCTGTCTTCTCTCCCATTCCAGTTTTCTTTCCATTCCACCATATTTAGATGTTTGCTCTGAGCCAGAAGTGATGCAACCATAACAGTTCACTTGGAGGCTTGATTTCCTGAATGGTGTCATCCACTCAATAAATATTACTGAGGACCCACTGTAAGCAATATTTAGGCACCGGGAATGTACAATGAATAGTTCCAAGTCCCTCCCCAACGGAGTTCACATTTAAGTGAGGGAGATCAGGGATAGATAAACACAAAGCCTATGTAATGCCAGTTAGAGAAATGAGCTGTGAAGAGAAGTAGAGCAATATTAGAGAATAGAATGTGAACAAAGGAATGAGTGTAGGTTTGAGGTAGAAGGGCCAGGGTGGACTTCTCTGAGGTGGTGATATGTGTGCAGAAGTCTGAATGAAGTAAAGACAGGATTCATGAGATCAGAGAGGAAAGAACTCTGTAGGCAAAATGAAGAGGAAGTGCCAAGCTATGGAGTCCAAAAGGCCGGTGAGACCTTTATTACACATACAAATGAGTTCCCTTTTGAGGATACCGGGCGTAGGTTTCAGATGAGGTTGTAGGGCTTTTTGTATGCATCAGTGGACTAAAATGAAGAAGCCTTGAAATCTAACAGTTGGCCTTCTTAGGGACTGAATTGTACCATATTCACCAGTTGTCCATCTCACTTGTTCTTTAACTCGCTTTAATTGTAGGAAGTTAGGAAATGGGGCATATCTTTCCCACTACGAAGACACATTGCTAAACAGAACCGTCCTCAGATGTACGTTTAGCTTTTAGTTAAGTGGCTCTGTCAAAGGGACAGATTATCTAACTGGCAGGACCAATGGCTTCTTTGGATTGGAGTCCTGGCTTTCCAGATCGCACCCCAAAGGGAATGCCAGAGGAGACTCACGAGGCCGGTGATCTGCCTCATAAAAAGAGAATCAGTGCAGGGGCAGTGAGAGGAGCTTTGGGTATGAGTGGCTCCTGTTTTTGGAAACCTGTGCTCTGGGATCCCCAACCCCCTAATAAGAAAAGGCTCACCCATTTTGACCTTTATGGCCTGTTGCAAAGTCATTGCTGAGCTATTATTTGAGTAGCTTGAGGTAGAATAATGTTCAACTCAGCTTCCTGGAGCTGCATTTGAAATGCAATTAATTGACTGCTGTTAGTTGTCAATTAACATTTATTATCAATTAGTTCATCAAATTGATTAGTTGGCAGGACCTTAAAGTCTAAATGCACTCCTTTCCATTATAAATATGTCTATAAGAGTAAAAGCTACTCACTAATTGATGTCAAACTGGAATTGCTTATGTCGGACTTGACTCTTGTCCATATTGCATTTTAAAATCTATATCAAGTGAACTTGGATAATATGCATAAGGTTCATACTTTCAAAATGTGCATGTTTGGGGGGGCAAATGCTAAATATGCCAGGTGCAAACTTAATACCGATGTCAAAAGTGAGATTTAATAGGACTTGTTATTTCATATTCACATGTCTGGAATGATCTTACTTTGGAAAAAAACACTGTGTTTCTCGGTGTTGCTGAGATTTTGATCCACATTGGAACACTGTCTATGTCAGTTTTAACACTTTGTGAGTCCACTAACAGGACGTGAGCTCTCAATAACTGTCTGGAGGAAGGTAAAATATGAGTGTGTACAATTTGCAACTCCTCCTATTTGAAAGACAGGTACGTATCTGTTCTTTGTTTATCACCCCTCCCACACAAAAAAAAAGTTTTCTAGGATGTACTAGCATTCTAGAATATTCTGCATTCCATCCATTATCTAAATACTAATTAATAGATTTTGAATTCCCTCTTCTATCCCTTCCCTTAGTAAAACAAACCAAACCAAAACGAACAAAACCAGATATGCCATCATTTACAAAGACCCATTTTTATTTTATTTTTTGTGGGAAAAGGAAACATACAGACAAATGTTTAGCCTTCAGCATCTGAAATTTTGTCTTATCTTTTGCACACCTTAGGACGAAGCATGGAACAAAACTGTGACTGTCTCCCTGTTTTACAAAACACAAGATACCTAAAAGGGAGTATTCATTTTTATTGCCTTTGTGCAAAAAGATAATTCCTGCCTCCTCCCATCCCAAATTGTGACCTAAATATGGCTGAAAGACACAACATGTGACCTGCTTAGCACTGCCTGCCATGGCCTCGAGCCACAGCAGGAACTCTATTAGAGGGAACAGCACAGATGCTACCAGATGGCCAACATATTGTCCAGAGATGACCCATGTATAATTGCAGAAAGTTCAATACATTCAGGTTTTTGAATTTAATTGCATTGACCACCTTACCTACTGCTGCTGCTGCTTTAATTTAAGGTGGAAACATAGTTTAAGTGAGACTGAGGGAACTCCTTACAGTGTTGTCTTTCTGCCTTTTGCCAAGCACCAAATTGCCTAAAGATGTGATTCCAGGTGTTCCCTGCTACCTGAACTATGAGCAGTTTAGGGCATATTTGCTTGGCCTCTGTTATTTGGATTGAGAGTTTTGCTTTTCAACCAACATGGCAACAGATAACACACATGTGTGTATTTTCGTGTGTTTTCAAGAGGGTTTTTGGTGAAGAGAGATGACAATGGAGTGAGAGTGTGCATGCATTGTCACTTTAGCCTTCTCTGGTTCCTTATGCAAAAAGTTGGTTCAATTTCAGTTGCTTTGCCACCTCCTCTTACCTCACTTCAGCCCTAACAATGTGAGCTACCAGTGGGTGATCTGGTCCCCATGGATTTATATTTCTAGTAATAGAATTTTTTGAGGGGGGGTGGATATTACGTTTATTTTGATGTCAGCACAGATATATAGTCACTTAAAAATAAAAACCTAAACTCTAGTTCTTATGGACTTTGAACCTTTTTTTCTCTGAAGAGAGACGGCAATTATATGTTATATAAAGATAGAGAACTATTGTTTCAGTTTCCTCTTGCAGGCTGTTATTTCTTAAAATGTTTCTGCTAAGCAAATGTAATCACGATGGCATGCGTTATTAATTCAAAATAGCTTCTCAAATGGCTCAAGCTCTGGGATGGCAGCATGTCTGTTGCGATGTCATTTGTCATAATTCTTTGCTCTTATATAGTGCCTCTTCTCCAAGCCACTCACATACTACATTTGCTTTGTGTCTATATTCAAGACAAAAGATAAATCCTTATTTCGTTAGAACTTTCCAATCTACTGCATCTTTTCATATTTACACTGTAGACCATCTTCTGATAGATCTGATTGGTTTCCCTGATATGTCCTGGAAAGAGAATTCATGAAATAGTCAAGGAAAATCCTATTCCTTTGCCATAATCTGATTTGAGGATGGATTTTATGGTGGAAGCCATTTTATAATGCATTCGATGATGTTTTTCTGACACTTGTCATCAAGCCCAATTTCTTGTTTAAAATCTGAATCCAAATCATTTATATCAAAAGAAATACATTTTAAGGGCTTCAAACAACGTTTGATTTTTATAAGAATATATTCTCATGAAAACGGTTAAATGTAGAGCACTGTGTTAAACAAAAAAGCAATAATTACAGAATTAAAAGGATTTCCTAAGTTACTGTTTTATGATTTGGACTTGCTGATAAGCCTTTCAGGATGTCACAAACCTGATTGGGTAGTGTCCCTTTAAAAGCAGAATGGCAGCTGCTGTCAAAATGGAATGCACCCCCAAAACTTGCTGTTTATTCATATCCCAGTTAAAGCTGAAACAAACAACTGAAACTAATCACGCTTGAAGTTGGGTATCGCCTTTGTGAGCTTTATGAGCCTATTTTTCTGAAATTAGAAATTGCCTGAGTGAAATGTTTCTAGCTAAACTGCTTTCTACTGAAGTCATGATTTTTACAGTCAGATAAATGCCCCTTAAGCTCCATTTATGTAAGCGTCAGTGACATCCAGTGGCTAACAGGCTGATCACAAGCACGTCTCCCCGCAGTCTGAGGGGCCCATGGTAGGAAGACGGCATTGGAATCCACCCTACATTTTGATGGTGCTGTTTCTACTCAGAAAAGTTGGTTTTATCCGATGTGGTCCTCTGCTCAGGATGACTAAATATTCCACCAAACTTTGAAATAGCAATGACAGAAATGAGACTTGAAAATTGGAAAATCCGAACGCACGTAGGGGCTCCCTAGGAAAATACCATCCCTTGGAAAACATAATCAGCATCCCCGCTAAACTCGAAGCTTGAAACTCTGCAGGTGTTATTTAGAAATGGTTACTGGGGAGCCCATGCAGCTTTAAGTTCTTACAAGAGGAGGACTTGTAAATTATGGCGAGGCTAGTTCATTATGCAGAGTTGGATGATGATGCTGCCGTTAATGTTTCAGACACATAGGCCTCACAGAGTAGTCCACCTTAATTTGAAAAAAGGTATTACTTGCCATAATGTCAGCTACATAAATTTATTTGCAGACAGTCAATTCATATTGATCATAACCCGACCTTACGATGACCTTGAAGAAAGGTAGTCTGTGACGGGTATAGATATTGGGATCAATACCAGAGTGCAATCGACTACACCTAGTTACTGATAAATGAAGTAAAAAAGGTACACTATTGTCAGAGACAAAGATAATAACAGCTCATTTAGTCAACTACTTGTAAGGGTTTACTATTGATACACGTAGTTTTAATGACATCCTCGGGCGTTCTCAAATGGCAGAAAACAATCGGGTGCAGAGTCGCTGAGCACATTAAGTAGAAAGAATCATTATTTGCCAAGTCCAAATAATAAATTCCATGATATTTATGTCAACATGGCTGAGAACTCGGGCACTCTGTGAGCCGCACGGAGATAGCCCATTATTCCAACTGCATGGGCTTGTTTCACCTCAGCTTTCTTCTCCACATGCCAGGTCTTGTGAAACGAAGCACCCTATTACGTGGGAACAAAGCCTCTAGGACCACACATTGTACGTTAGTACTACCCTCTCTTGCCCACTTGCAGCAGAATTAGCTTGCCTAGCCACAGGTATAACCAACTGTAATCATGAGGAAGAGAGCATTTGGTCTCTGCACATCTGCTCCACGTTGCTGCATCCCCCTCTGCTACGGAAAGTTAAAAGAAAGGATGTTAACAGAAATTTCCCCCAATTGTTCCTTTCTCTTTGCTGGGAATTCCACCGAGCGAGCACTTGGCAAGTTGTGCAGAACCTAAGTAAATACAGTCCATTGGCAAAATGGTAACAGGTTGTGCAGCTTAATTGGAGGAGAGAAGTTCAGGAGCCAGCCCGGTGTCTGTTGCACCCAGTTGGTAAATTGTGCCTGTGGTGAGAACAGAGTGATTTTGTAGTAAGCTCATTTTGGGTAACTAGTCAGCCTGCTACTGTGAGCCAAGAAATATGAGGATTTGGTTTCAGCGTGTGTTTTTTCTTTTTTTTTTCCAGTGTAAAATATATTTCTATATCTTGAGCTTTGTTTATCTTTTTGCCAGTATAATTTTAAGAAATGAATGCCGGCAGTCTGATATTGTCTTCCTCAGGGAGGGAAATGCTAAGAGACATTTGTGGCTAGTAAAACCTGCAAACAGAAGGAAAGGGCTCTGTTAGCATAGACTCCACTTGAATGTTTTCCCTGAATGCTTAAGTTTCTAAGTTGATCCCTGCAGTTAATCTCCTGGTCACATTTCTCGAGCCACACGCTTTTTTCACACGGTCCTCCTGCTTTTCGTGCCACGGTATCATTTGGTATCTCCTTTTGCCTCTTAGACTCTCATGAAGCTATTTATTAATAAACCGGTGTTTTCAATACAGCGCTGCATCAATAAACCTCCGAGTGGTTCCGTTAGTCAGCATTCTGGGAAATCCTATGCTATATTGAAGAACTGTAAATCTCCATTATTGCTTCCCATATCACAAATAAAGAATCCCCTCTTACCTCCCTTGACATCCTCTGCTAATTTTTAAGGGTGACTGCAGATGCTCCCATAGTCACTCTGAGATGCTGAACTTTGTGTTTAGCAGGAAGGGGGGCAGCTGAAGACACCCTGACGCACCTATAATCAGAAGACATGCTAATTTGAGGTATTAAGAACCAAATTACTTCGGTTTCTCTTTAGTCTTCACTTTTCCTGAAACCTTTAACTAATCTGATGGGACAGGCGAATTCTGGACTTCAGAAGCTTCTGTTCAGCAGCTGTGTTAGCTGATTTGCAGTATGTTATTAACTGACACGAAGAAAATATCAGTAATTAGGAAGATAAGAATAGACCCTTATATACCTTTTTGGTATCAGACAGAAGGAGTAGGGCAATCTTTGTTTATACCAACTAAAAAACTTCTGGTATTTACTACCTAAGACAAGGGGAATCATTACATTTCTGCACCACCGGAGGAAAGCGTTGGGCCAACGAAAGGTGTGGCTTCTTTCTATTTATATGGTTTCCCCAAGAGAAAGCACAGTGGAAGTTTGAAGATGGGAGAGCGCCTACAGCGAGGGCTGGCAGCCTGGAGGATCTGTCGGGGAAACTGGCTTTGACGATGGGGCTGGATTTCCTCTAAGGGTCCCTTTGAAAGTTGCAAGTGCTGTATATTTGAAAAGCCAAGTTTTAGTATTGCTAGAGATGCTTTCAGGAAAGCAGGCTTAGGAATCCTAAGAAACATTTCATGGTAATATCCCAGAAGTCCCTGATCACGCTGGGACGGGTCCCTTGATATTTGGCATCTTTAGCTTGCTTCGTAACAGGTTCCCTCTCTTTGGGAGGTGCCTCAAGCACCTCTACTCTGCATTTTGGGTTGTCCTGCCTTGCCCGTATCTGCTGCTCTGGCGCTGGGCTCTGACAAGGCACTAAGTCATTAGGGGCACAGGCCTATACCCCCCTCCGAATCAATTTTGCAGCTGACTTTCTACTTTGTATTCTAATTTCATTTTTCATTAGCATATCCACTGAGAATGGGGAGTCCTGAGCTATTGCCAGGGCTCTGTGAGTTTCCTAGCACCCAGCTGCTCTCTGCTGACTCCACCTGGGCTAAGCCACCCTAGTTCTTCTCTGGCCTGCTAATTGGCTGCTCTTGCACCGTCCTTGACCAAAATTTTGTTCAAGATTTTGTTTTAGTTCTCTGTGCTTCTTTGCCTCTTTTCGGGATCTTCTCTGGTCCCTGGGATTCTAGGGTCTGCTACAGAGGCATCCCACAAGGGCTGTCTTTTGGGCAGTGTCCAGTCCTCCAGATCGTTTCTAAGTTCCCACCTCCCTATTACAATTTCAGTATTTTATTCAGTCAAAGTGACTGTGTACATTGGATTGCCTAATGATAAATTCCTGGTGGGTAAATGGATTATTCTATTGGATCTAAGTGACATTTACATTTTACATAGGGATGATGAGAAGCCTCAAAGACTTTCTCAACACTGAGGGGGTGGAGGGAAGAGATTATTTTTAAGACATTGGTGTCTTTTAGTAGCAGTCCTTGAATGACACCCTAGTCCAGATATGTGTAAGGCCGGCCATCTGTAGCATGATGTCCCAGTAGGTCTACACGTGCTCCTGTAATTGCATTCAGAACAGCAGCAGCAACAGTGGAGTGGATTATAACTGAAGGCCACAGACAGGCATTCCAGACATGTGCTATTTGATTTAGATTCTGAATCTCACCAGATTCCCACTAATACCTCCATTCAATAACCTCAACTAGCTAGAAGTATGTCCTGAATTGTACCTTCTGGTAACTCAATATCATTTTGAGTAAATGGAGTTCCTTTGCTGGGGGCCCTTCACTCTGACAGGGATAAGTCATCTTTGGTGAGAGACAAGATACTGAGGAGAGATAAACCCTCAGCTATGTTGCTCATCCTAGCCATGCCAACCAAGTGGGAACACCGAGCAGACATGATCATTTTTCTATAGCTCAAAGTGTTAGTCTTTTGGTAGCCCTGAATTCTGGGGCTGAAATCGCAAATATTTTAAGACATAAAGAACTTTTTTTTTTTTTTTTAGGGTAGGCCTTCCATTTGTCGTTAAGTGGAGTTGTCCTTCGACGAAAAATGCCTTAGTTAGATCTTCTGCTAGGTTCTACCTGCAGAAAAAAATACCTTAGATGCCTTTAAAAGGATTGCAAAATTGCAAAAGCAATAAAATTGTACCATATTAATTAATTTTGAATTACAGCCAAACTCTTATATAAGTGCATATGATATTCATGGTAAGGCCAAATTAATTCTTTATGATCAGTGCTATTGCAATCAATACTAAATGAATTCATAATGATAAGATACTTAAAATAAAGAGTTACCACAAAAACAATAAAAAGACCATCATCATCCAAGCTTTAGCACACTAATAAAGTATTAGCTCAATAAGCTGGTGCTATCTGTGACAATCAATGGCAGATACTTAATTTATTTCTGCTTGCCCCTGTCTTGCTTTTCCTGTAAGGGCTGTGTAAAAGCACCGTCCTTTGAGTCTACTGTAAATTGTATAGCACCAAAGAAATGCAGTATGCTTCTTATTACATAATTTTGCTGTAGTATTTACTTTACATGTCACCTCTCTGGCAAAGAACTCAAGGTATATGATATACACTTATTTACATTCCAAGTGAATTTCTTTTTTTTTATGGTTTTATTTTTAAATTTTTTAAAGATATTATTTATTTACTTATGAGAGAGAGAGAGAGACAGAGACACAGGCAGAGGGAGAAGCAGGCTCCATGCAGGAAGCCTGACGTGGGACTTGATCCCAGATCTCCAGGATCATGGCCCAGGCTGAAGGCAGTGCTAAACTGCTGAGCCACCAGGGCTGCCCTCCAAATGAATTTCTTTTGCCTCTGTTTCCTCCCCAGGAGAGTCATCTCATTTTTTTTTTTTAATCTTTTCTTTCTTTTCTTAATCTCCTCTCTCTCTGTCTCTCTGTCTCTCTCTCTGTCTCTGTCTCTCTCTCTCTCTCTTTCTTTCATTGATGGGGATATTTGCAGTGTATATGGGATAAAATTTTGAAGGTGGCTAAACTGGTCTCTACATATTCACTTTTTCATTTCAGCTCTGTGAAAAGACATTGTACAGTTGGAAAGTAGTCGCTCTATGACATCTGTCCTTTAGCATACATCAAAGAATCAATCAATCCTGAAATTAAGAAACAATCAGGATTTTCTGTATTTCCTCCCTTCCTCCATCTCTGCCTTCTCTCCTTCTATTGTAGGCACTATTTTGAGTATTTTCCATATGTAAGGTATATGCTAGGTGCTAGGAACAGAAACAGAAACAGGAAAAAAAAAAAGAGAAAAAACCTCAAACCAACCATAATCTTTATTTTCCAGCTTTGACAGAGTCATGGAAAGAGTACTGGGTTGCTGTCAGATTAGGGCCAGATCTTAGCTCTTTCACTTTATTTGCTTTTTGATCTTAGGCACTACTTTAGAGAAAAATTCCATATCAAATTCCTCTTTCTTGGGAACATGGAAAGCTGCAGTTCCCAGCAACCATGCCTTTGAATAGGATTGGGTGACTAGTTCTGACCAATGAATTATATAGAGAGATTATGTGTGTCACTTCTGTGAAGTGAATGAAACACTCCTATGTAACTCTCTACTTCTTTCTTTACCAACTTATAGGGTAGCTGAAGTTTGAGGTGCCAGAGCTACAAAATGAAAACAATCCATATTGCTGAGCCATTGCAAAGAGAATGGCTGCCATGAAGAGAGGTAGCCCAGACTGTGTGACTTTGTTTCTTTTGGAAGTACTTGTTACTGCAGCATAAGCCTCATCTATCCTAACTAAAACAGGTATCTGACTTCTCTGAGCATCAGTTTCTTTACCACAACACAGGAACAATATATATTTTTTACCTACATATCAAGTTACTGAGAAAATCAAATAAGAGAGCCAACACACAACACACAAACTATTTAAGTCAGAATTATGCAATGGTTGGCTGAGTCTACTCTGGATTCCAGAATTAAAACTCTGACAATTTCATAAGATTCATTTGGCCCTGGTATCTGTCTCTCACGATATCAGGAGATGTTTAACAAAAGATTTTTTTTTAAAAAGTGATTTGTGGAAGATAATTAAAAGTCAGTCTCTGTAAAGGGAGTCCTATGTAAATCACCTCTATGGGGTCTGATACCTGCTTCCCATTACTCTTTCTGAAGGCTTGCATACTTCTCTGGTCTGGAGCTTCATGAGTAAGTGCTACATTCTCTGCCCCATAGTCGGCATCAAGTCTGATTAATACCTAAAAAGTTTTGTTGCTAAACTTGAATTTCATTGATGCACTTCTGCAACTGCAGACTTTACATCCCGAGATCTTATATATTGATTTTTTTAAAAGATTATTTATTTATTTATTCTTGAGAGACACACAAGAGAGAGACAGAGACAAAGGCAGAGGGAGAAGCAGGTTCCATGCAGGGAACCTGGGATCATACCCTGGGCTGAAGGCAGGCGCTAAACCGCTGAGCCACCTGGACTGCCCTGATTTTAATGGGAAGTTTTGCTTCCTTCCAATAGTCTATATAAATTTGGGTTCTGGTTATGTTTTCTGCTTACCTACTCTGAGGGCTGGGTCGTGTTCTCTCTGTTGGCTTTCTTTTCTCTATGAGAACTAAAATTCCAACCAGATACGAAAAAGGATTTTGAAGCTCCCTTGATGAAAGCATTTGTTTTATTTGATTTATTTTTTGTATTTAAAATTTAAAATTTTAAACTGAGCCACTGCCCCCACTCCTACCCTGTAACACCAGATGCCTTTGAAAATAGCCATCTTGAATTGTTACTGTTGAAACTACCACAATTTAGTTATTAGCCCTATACAAATGCAAATTTAAATCAGTATTGTTATATTAAATCATTATTATTGTGAGATTAACTTAGGATATGTGAATTCATTCAGTCCTATTGTGACTACAAAAAGTACAATAAATGGTCAAAAGTCACTGAACGTGAAGTGGTGGGTATTTAGAGGGGGTAGTTAGGAAATACGTCTTTTGAGTAAGGGCTGCTATTTGGCCTAAACCCAAGGGTGAGAGCATGATTAATGTCAATGTAGGCTTGGAGTTTTTTAAAAGCTTACAAAAGTATTTCAGACCTGGGAAAACATTGTCAATAATGAATGAAAAAAATTACTGCAGAGGGGCACCTGACTCATTCGGCCCATAGAGCATGTGACTCTTGATCTCAGAGTCATGAGTTCAAGTCCCATGTTGGGTGTAGAGTTTACTAAAAGAAAAAAGAAAAGAATACTACAGAATTTAAATGAACAATGTTCATGTGAATGCATACAAAATGTCTATTGTTACTAATCAACTGAAACTCAACTGTCCCTATTTTATATAAATCCTATTTAATATGAGTGTATTTTAATATACTTGATCTGATGTGCTTAGAACCCACAAAAATCCGCATGGACAAGAAACAGCTAGCTGTGTGAGGATCCTAGGGCAGACTATCACAGGCAGAGTGTCTTGAAACAGAAATGTATTTGATGTGATTGAGGGAGAGAAAGGCAGATGTGGCTAGAGAACAGGGAGCGGCAGAGAGTGGTAGGACATGAGGTTGGAATGTGACAGCGTCTAGATTTTGAAATATTCTATGGAGGGTGAGGAAATTGGAGAACTGTGCTTCTTTACACACTCCCTTTTTTCTGATTCTTGTGTGTACATGTGAACATGTGTGTGTGAGCCCTTCTTTCTTTTCATCACATGCATTTGCCTATGAGATGTTGGATAAGCCAGGGATAGAGGATACTAGTTGTTTTCTTGTATACTCCGGATACTCCTTTGCATACATTATTGCCCTGATGCTTCCACTGATATTCTTAAATCCAAATACTCTGCAGGATTTCCATGTATTTACCATTCGTAGACCAAACAAGAGCATCCTATAGACTAGCTAGCTTCATGACGGTAGGTTCTTGACTTTCAGACTGACGCCCAATTATATGTGGGTTGTTTGGTTTCATCTCACTTCAACATGGCTGGTTCCCAGACTTAAGGGAGAATTTCAGTCTTGGGGATCTCATAAGAATGGGGACAGCCATTGAATGCTAGAGCCAGCCACCTCTTCTTGCCTTGTCATGGGTTGCATGCTTTGTTCCAGAGCTTCAGCTCAGGGTGGTTGTTCCAAATGCTGTATTATTCACACTTTTTTTATGATACTGTCCAGTTACCACTGAATAAGAAAAATATCTTAAAATAATTGCTTTATCAGGTATGTCTCAAAACTTTCTTTTATGCCATCTGGGGAAGGAGGCGGGGGCAGTTTAATGCTTTGCCTGCCAAGCCACAGAACATCTTTGCTGCTTTCTTTTTCCTTTCAATTGTCATTGAAAATAACTAGTCATAATGCCTTTGTAAGCCCCGCCTGGCCTCAGCTATGCGTAAATCATGCTCCCAGACAGGGCCCCTTGGTTTAGAGGTCCCATTGTGGGAGTGATTTAGGTAGAGGCGGGATCATGAATAAAGAACACTCACCCTCTTCTTCAGAGGCAGGGGCGAGAGAGAGCCCGGGAGAGCCCTTCCCAAACATCTCTTTTCAGCACCAGTATTTGGCTAAGAGCTTTAATTTCATTAGACAAATGGGGGCTGGGTTTTTCCATGCATCTCAGCCTCCTTTTAATGTGTAAATTACATAGGATTTGCCACTCATTACAATGGTGATATGATTATTGGCCTCAAACAGACCACACTGCACAGGCCCCCAGTGATAGGCCAGCTAAGAAGTGGCATGTGTGGGAAAAATTGGATAGCACATGTTTTCTGATCACAAGCCCTCAAAAGAATTGAATTCAAACCAAGTGAGGCTCCCACTTGGTTTACTCAGAGTGCTTCATGCAAAATTGATTTCTGGGTGGATGTGACATCATGGTAGGTAATGATGTAGTTGTGGGGTGAGAGCTGCCCAGGGGCCAGAAGCAGTGGCCCAGGAGAAAGCTTTTTGGATTTGGAGGCAGAAGCCATAGTTTGGCTGTTTGACTGAAGACAAGTCACTCAGCTCCTGTGAACCTCACTTTCCTCATTCACAAAATGGGGATAATAATGTTTGCTTAATACCTGCAGATTATTAGAAACATTATTTTTTTAAGCTCTGCTATGTATGACCATGCTAAGAAATACCACTCACATTGTCTATTCATCCTTTTAAAATAACCCTTAAAAGTAGTTCTAGCTAAGCACACTGAGGAAAATTGAAGAGGCCAGCACGGCATTTATCCGCAAATGCTCCATGGACATAAAGTTTTGTGGAAAAATTTACAGCCTAGAAAATGCTTTATGGTGTGTCCACTCCTTCTCAACCTGTCTTTAGAAAACCACAGTATCCATCAGCATACTAAAGGCTCTGAGACGCTTCCCATTAAAACACTTTTTTTTTTGTTCTTTTGTTTGTTTTTTTTTTTAACTGTAATCTCCCATGAAACCATCTTTTCTTCTCTCCCACCCCAACAAATATATACACCCAACTGCTCAGGACCTAAGTCTTCCATAAAGGCAATAGTACAAGGCTGGTTATTGATTTGGGAATGGAGAGGCAGTAGAAAATCCACAAGTCTTTGGAGGGAGTCTTTGCTGGGAAGGGGTCAGTAGGAAAAAGACACTTCCTAGAGCAAGTACCCTGTGAGTTTATAAGTATGATGGTTGGCTCCTTCTGGTAGAACTATGCCAACATTTGGCCACAGTGTGAAAGGAATTTATTGTCTCCCTCAAAGGAAAATTTATTCTCCAGGGATGGAATATATGCTATTATTTCTACTTTCACTCACGCACCCATTCATTCACTTTGTATTCTTTTTTAAACCCAAATATATGCCCCATCTGTAGTTTATGTTGTGCCAGACATTTATACCTTTAGCCACACAAGACTATTGTCTTGGTAGATGTATACTGATCCAAACTTAAGCACCACTATTCCATAAATGGCTTCCAACACCACCATCTTATTTACTAGCACAAACTGGCCACAATAGCATTATTTTGCATTTGTTTAATTCTTTGTGTTACAAAGCACATATATTTCTCAAGAATTTTCAGAGTCTGTTCCTTAGAATGCTGGGTAAGAAAGAAGGTTGTAAATGTTTCTGAAAGGACAAGTATGTAAGTACATTTGTTAGGGTGCTGGAAGAGTGGTTTCATTGAAAATTCTGGGTTAATAAAGAGTTGGACATGGTCTCTTTAATACAAGACATCTCAGAGCTTTGGATGTGCACTGTGATTTTCTAAGAGTATGATAAAGGCAGACGGGGCAGTGATAGCACGTACCACCTTCCAGGCTACAATTAGCCAGAGAGCTTTTTGTTCATGGGCATTTTTTGGTAATCAGTGATTACCTCTGATGGTTCCTATAAGAAATGAAGGAGGTATGTTGGTGATACCGCCTAGAACCTATACACACAAAGTGGATGTTCACAGTAGATGAAGTCCTCTAACAGCTGTGGGAATCAGGCAGGCCTTAGCCTTTCTACCTATTCCCCTGTAGGCACAACTCATTTTCTAATCTAGCTGTGATCTGGGTTGATTCTTGGGTCTTGGGTCTCTTAGTTATTCCCCTCTGGGATTAGAGGCCAACTTGTTCTCGTACCCAGTCTGCTGGGCTCTTCCCCCTTCTCCTTTCTCTAGGTCCCGCCTGCCAATGGACTGGGACTAGACAATTTTTACTCTTTTGTCCATCCACTTCTTTGAATAACAACTCAGGCACTGCTGGATGCTGAGAATAATTTTCTTCAGAAAATGTGCTGTCCCACCTTACCGTTTGATCAGAAATTTTAGATATTCATGCTGGCTTGGACCAGCCTTGAGTTTACTGTCTTAGCCGTCTGAGCATAGAATGCCCCATCTCTTACCTCACCTGTTTTAGCTCACTCTACCTTGTCTACTGAGAGCTCCCAGTTTGCCACCAGGTCAGGGCTTGGTGGACTTTGATTATCTTAGAAATGTTCTAGAACTATGTGTTATATGTGAGTAAATTTATACCTGCTTTATACCAGCGTCAAATGGCAGGATATGGCTTTAACTCTGATCTCTAGACTACCAGGATGATTCTCTTTCTACTATACTAGTGTGGTTGATTGTCTGTTACTTTATTCCCTGTTCATTGGGAATTTATCTCATGTGCAGAAGAATTTTGTCAAAACTTTGATCATTTTATACATACTAAGTGCATAACTAAGTTGGGCCATCTTCACCAACTTTCTGTATTAGGGAGAATAAATCCTACAAAACATACCCTTTTGAGTGACTCATGTTTGAAATCATGGTTCCTTCATTAAGACCTGGGCTGCAGTCATTCTAGGGTAAGTTCTGATTGCCAGACTTACTCCCAGCCAGAATAGCTTTTGAGGAAAAGATTTCCTACAGAAATAGTCCTGACTGCCTCCAATGCCTCTAGCAATGATCCCAGGGAACGTTTAAGGATGGAGCCATGTATATGACACCTGGAACTAAGGACTAGATGCTGGAGATTGGGTTACCCATAGAGTGGTGTTTCTTATAGATCTAACTCACGGTCATTGCCCTGACCATGCTCTTGCACAGATCTAGAGCCAACCGTCCTCTCTGTCTGGGTTGAGGTGTCATCTTTCCTCACCAGCAAAAGTCAAGGACAAATACCTGAGTATCGACTTGTTAGGCTGAGGTCGGTTCAAGAACGAAGACACCCAAGGAACAAACCTGGGGCTGGCCACATGGCAATAAAATCATGAGACGTTGCTAGGCAGTCAGTATATGGAACATCAGGGAAAGTGACCTGCTGAATCTTAAACAGCTCAAGTTCCAAAATATGAAGAAACCGGGTATGCGGATAAGAGGATTAAGGGATTGGGGTTTGGGTAGTTCTTTATAAAATCTGGCTGGGAGATCTTCAAATTTCATTACTATATCCAAACACTAAACAATGAATTAGGTTTATTTCATGCAGAAAAATGGCAAAGCACGCAACTGGAGGGATGGTGAGAAGAGTGCCCACTCCACTCGAAACCATGAACTTTTGATAATTTATCTGTATTCTCTTAAAGTATTTGTGATGTAGGATGTATGTTTAAGAGACGGATGAGCTGTGGTTAAAAGGCTTGGAACAAAGTACAACTAAATGACCTGCCTAGAGAGTAAGCCTGTGACCTTGGATGTAACTTCTACGGAACCACGTTAAAGAACAACGGTAACGACTGAGATTTTTCTATCTGAGTTCTGAAAATTGCCATGATTGTCATTTGTCAGGCAAATCCTTCATTCTTTGCCCTAAACTACAGAGGCCATTCTATGAAGTCTTCATCAAAAGCTTTGAGGGAGATTACATTATATAATGCAAAATATTTTATTTCATTGTCTTTCCTGAGATCAATGAGTTTACTTTCGATCGTACTACATTTTGAACTGCTGCAGATGGTGTAGGTGGCAAATATTACACATTTGGTAAGAAAACATCATGGATATAAATACCCTTGCCTTTTTTCCTCAGATCAGTGGAGAGCTTTAAGAACAGGATAAATACCCATCTGCCTGGAAAATTGCCTGGAGGCAGGGTGATGGACTAGATGTCTTACTTAGATTCCTTCCAACCCTCTGATTCAGAGCTCTCCACTGCTGCCAACAGAGTTAGTTCTGGTGGGATACGTTCAGGACTGCAGACCCTTCTGCCTATGTGCATAATGCCTGGAGATTTTTCCTTGGGATCCATTAAGAACAAGTTTTCTTTTCCAATTCTAGGGAAATACGCTGCTTCTGAAATGTTATCTGCTCTGCAGACTTTGCCTGACAGTATGGGGCTCTAATAAATGACAAGTGGATGAATGTGAATGGACTTTGGGGAGAGGGTCAGCCTTTCAGGGGACCCAGCATCTTTGTGATTTATGTCTTGAAGGGCAGGGCATGAAGCGCAAAGGCATTCCTTAAGCTCATCTGCCAGCTGATGGTGATTGGGATCATTATGGCCAACAATGTGACACTGTTGATGCTACCTGCACCCATGCAGGTGCCAGGTGGTGTTATAGTGGTAGCGGAAGTCACGGTCACAGCTAAGAAGTTTTCTTAATCCTTTTTTTAAAAAAGAGTTTATGTATTTATTTGAGAGAGAGACAGAGAGAGAGAGAGCGCGCGCACATGAGGGAGAAGCAGACTCCCCACTGAGCAGAGAGCCAGATGTGGGGTTCAATCCCAGGATCCTGGGATCATGACCTGAGCTGAAGGAACCGACTGAACCACCCAGGAACCCCACGCTTTTCCTAATCCTAATAAGAGAGTCAGTACACTTTTGTGTTTATGTGTGTGTCTGTACACGTTACTTTTTATTTAATGTTTAAAACTCAGCCATACTTTTTTTTAGAAAATATTTAAGAAGGTGGAATTATGAAGCCTAAGACAAAAATAATTCTTAATTCTCCAAGACAGAAAAAAAAATCACTGTCGACGGGATGGCATAGACATTGGACGTTTGTGAGTGAATGTACCGAGCACTCCAAAAATTAACGTATGAACCCATCCCACCATAGCATATAAATTGCCCCTGAAAACAGTATATCATAGGAGAAAATTTAAGTGTCCACTGCAGAGCACTAGTGATTCTTTAATTTTTCACTTGAAAAAAAAATTTTTTTTTCACTTGAGGAGTAGTTTTTGCATTCTCTGGAGTACAAGCTGTAAAAGTTCCCATGAATGGTTTTGTGTTATTTCCAGGGCAGGGACAGGGAGGGAAAACATGAACCCACTCGCTGGGCCCTAGCTTCTCCAAGAACGCTCCCACCATGATTGTTGTCAGCATACTAAGTTCTTCCATTTCTGTTATCAGCGCCAGCAGCTAGTTGCTATCTCAACCCCTCACCCTTTCTTTGCCTTTCAAAAAATTTTAAAAAATAATGTTTTCTTTTGAATAATTGAAATCACTTTGTAGACTGTTACTTGATTTGTAACAATAAAATCATTTTGAGAAGAGGCTGCTGGTTAGCTGCCTAATTACGTTTGTACCCTATGTAAATTGATCCCTCCACACTGGTGCTGTACACTTAATATTTCAAATTCATACAACAGCAATGCAACTCATTTATATGTTTCATGGCCTTTGAGTTGCTCATGATTAGAAATATTGCACACGCATATGTTAGAATTTTATGATCTTTCTCTGCAGACTTTTGCTGACTCTGTCTGTGGAGTGTGTGTATGTGTGTGTTGATGTGCCTGTGGGGAGGGGGATTGTATATATAGTCAGAACTTTTTTGCTTAACTCTCAGTGAAGCATTTTCCCAGTTTGTTTCCCAATTATTTTATTTATTGATTTGTCTATTGTACCATGTTGGTCTTACCCACCAAAAATATACCCATCATAAGAGGAGGGATTTTTTTGTGTGTTTCTCATTGCCATATCCCCAGCATCTAGAATAAGTCTTAGCACAAAAAAGGTGCCAATAAACATTAGCTTAGGTGGGGTCTGAGTGGCTCCTCTGCCTCCAGCTCAGGTTGTGATCCCTGGGTCCTGGGATCGAGCCCTGTGTCAGGCTCCCCTGCTGTGTGGGGAGTCTGTTTCTCCCTCTCCTTCTGCCCTCACCCCCCATTTGTGTGCTCTCTCTCTCTCTTTGGCTCACACACTCTGTTTCTCAAATAAATAAATAAAATATTTAAAAAATGTTAGTTTATTGAATAAATCAGTGACGGAAATATTCACTGCATTTATGATTTTTATTGACTGTAGCATTCCCTAATAAAGGCATAACCAAAGTTTTGATAACTATCCCTCTATTGTTGATGATAAAAGCTGTATAATATTTTTAGTATCATAACCAATTATCTGAGGAACAAAAACTTTTTTCTTCATGGGTAGATTCTAGAAGTAGGATTACTAGGTCAAAACATAATAGGGTTGTAATGTTCTCACAGCTTAATATATTATGCTTAGTTTCCCCCTTAGAACACTAGCATTCATTTTACATCACAAAGAATGAATGAAAATGTACATCTTATCACATCCTTGCTTTATGGGGTGACTTTTCAACTTTCTCAATTTTGGCCTTCAGGGGAATTCCATTTTTATTGTGGACATTATATTAGTCAAGATATCTCTAGTTAGTACAACAAAAATTCCCCAGTCTTAACACAATAAAAGTTTTGTTTTTTTTTTCCTTGTTCACGGTACAGTCTGATGTAGCTTGAGTGACTCTTCTGGGCTGCTGTTCTCTGAGCAGGAGAACTTAACTCCAAGAAGGAGTTCACTTCCTTGTGTGTGTGTGTGTGTGTGTGTGTGTGTGTGTGTGTGTACATGTGAGAGAGAGAAAGAGAGAGAGATCGACAGAAACAGAGAATTTGGCAGACCAAGTCATGCATTTTATGGCTCAACTAGAAGTCAAGTACACATTTCTGCCCACATTCCATTGGCCAAGCAGGACCCGGTCATGTGATCCCACTTAGGTGCAAGAGGGGCTGGAAACATGGAGTCTTCCTAAATACCTGGTCAACAAATATATCTTGTCTTGAAGCAGATTCTAAAAAATATCTTCTTTCACTTTTTAGGTAGCTGAAGAGTGTAGGGTGCCTGTTATTAAATCTGATGCCCTCCATTCTGCTCCAATGGACTACACACTCCATTTCCTATGACAGTGGCCAGGACCTTGGCCGCTAGTATCCACAAAGTAAAGACAAATAAAGAGGACAATCACCCATCTTGTCAGGGATGTGGTTGCTGGCCCTGCAATTGAGGAGAAATGCTATTCAATTTACCCACCTTTAAAGTTCACTTTTGGTGTCCTGGAACAATTCCAACTTGGATAATTGCATTCTGCTGATCTAAAATTCCCCTGTAGTTTCCTTCGGATGAGCTAGCCTTCATTTCCCCCTCTACACATCGTAGGGTAGTGTTCCTGGCATCCAGTGATCGCTCCATTCCACAAAGAGGCTGGTTTCATTTCACCACCAGGAAAGCAATCCCTGGGTGGATAGACAGAGCCTGCAGGTTTCTTTGGTTTCTTAAGTGTGGAAAACATATATTTAATGGATTAGTTAATTAGTAACTTGAAGCTCTAGGTGGTGGAAGAAATTACTAATCTTTTGTTATGTCATAAATTTAACTCTAAAAATTAAGAAAAAATAAATTATCTTCTCAAGAACGTGTCGTATCATTTGACCCAACAAATAACGCAGGACATTTTCTGTTGCTAAATACAAGATGTTATGATATCATGAATAATAGCTATGGAACCTACACTAGAATATTCCCACAGCAATATGTGTACCTCTATCCAAAATAATAAACTTTTCCTCTCCTGGCTTTTCAATGAACAGAATTAACATTTAGAGAATCACTCTTTTTTTTTTTTTTTTGTCTCTCCCAGGAATATTCACCTTACAAAGCAGTGCACACCACCTCCAGTGAAATGCTTATGTGTGTTAAAAATAGTCAGGGACAATGTTAATTTTCATCCAGAAATAAAGTATTAACCGGTGGTGGGTGATTCCTTTAGCAATTGAAGGTCAATTTGCAATTAAAGGGTCTTTTAACAGAGTATCAGAATAACGTACTACTCATTGGGGTGATGGAAACAAAACAAAATGAAAATACAGCTGTTGAGCAATATTAAGGTTGAGCCTGAAACTTATAGAGATCTTTTATATTTTTTTTTTGTCTAAAAACGTTTTTTAAAAAAATCCAAGCTTATTTCTGGTTTACAAATTTCAAAGCTCCCATAACCAAAGGAGAGAGATTTTCTAACACTAGGGGGTTATCCTATTAAAATTCATCATGATTCTCCTTACTGAAAGAAGTAAACAAAAATCAATTTTCTTTAGTAAAGAAGTTGGCTGAGAGGCAAGTTGAGCTAGGACCAACTTGATGGATTCCTATGAAAGTTTACAGATACCTGGGAATCACAACCTACGATTTACAGGGAATTCTTTCCTCGTTCTTTTCCTTGGACAGGGGGAGCGGGGGCAGGGGCGGGGGTGAGGGGTAAGGAAATCTGTATTAGAAGAAAAGGAGAGGCTCCTTAGCACACACAAAAGGATTTTATAGCTTTTAATTCTGCTAAGCCACCACTACATGGAGGATGCACAGTACTGTAATTATCTGGCTGGATGGATGTAATTGTATCTATCAAACTAAATAGAAGACTGTCAGATGACAGCCAAGATTGGATTGTCTTTAAGGGTCAAACAGAAACCTAGAGTGACCTCACTCCTCCCTTCTCACCATGCCTGTTTTCTCAGTCTTTGATGGGGACCCATTTTGCTAACCATGTGAAAACATATACAGTAACACTGTCTTTTTGCTTTATGCCAACAGCCTCCCCAGAGACCACACTCGCTTTACTTGGGCCCCGGGGATTAGGCCTGCCTGGGCCTCCCTTGTATTTGAAATGTATGATATTGATATCGGTGCTTAGGGAGAATCAGGCCTCTGCAACGAGCAGATCATGCCCGGCTCCATAAAGTCTACGTTGCATAGAGAGATGTATAGGGCTGGGTGGAGAGGGGCCAAGTCAGGCTTCTGCTCTGGAAAGCGAGTATTAGGTCATGAATTAAAACAGTTTGTTTCCTGGCCTGGTCCTTCATATTCAGAACATTTCCACGGGCTGTGTAAATAGATTCCAACTTCTGAGGAGTTGTACGTTCTGCGTGGCAGGAAATCATTGTCGTCTTTTAGGTGCTAGCTGGGTATCGGCATTAGTGTTTCTCTGCCATGCTGTCTTGAACACCAGCACCCCCCCCACCCCCTTGCTCATTTATAAGCAGTTGGAATCCATTTGCATGGAGTTCCTCCAATCAGGATCATGTCCAAACCATTTTGGTTTTTTTTTTTTTTTTTGAGCCTTCCATACTATATTTACTGTGTTTAGTGAAAAACTGGATTCTCCTCGTGCTAAGTAGCAAACCCATGATGGTTGAAATATTCCACTAGTTCTGCTGCATTTAGGGAAGGAGACGAAACACACAGAAGATGGAGAAAGGAAGGTTATTAAGTGAGGGACTCCATCTCCCCATCCTGGTTTGCCTTTCAGTCATTCTTGGGTAACCTGCTGCCACTGAGTCCTCCTGGTCGGTCCCATTGTCTGTAGTCTGCGCCTCTGATGGGAACAAAGCTCTACTGAAGGGCAGGTCTGTCTTGTGCCTTTTCCTGCAGAAGTGCATGACACTTCTGCATATGCTGTGCGTTAAGCTTAACCAGGTTAACGCCCCTCTGCCTGGGCTTTTGGAAAAGAGTCCCCAATTGTCACATGGAAAGGGACATTTCAGTGCTGATTTTTATTTCCATGAGATTAAAAGTGAAACATGTAACCACAAAGCTGGTTTATGTCATCCCCCTGTCGGAGCCAGCAGTCATGCCAAAAATTAGATATTTGATAGGTTTGTGAGCGAAACAGATGCAGAAGGATGCCATTCCCACAATTTAGCCTCCTTCTTATCTTTAAGCTAGAAAGAACATTCCAGATGAAGAAAATCTATTTTATTGGCTTTAAAAAAAATAGCAAAGAAAATGTAGAAATAAAAAAAATGCTAATTTAAAACTGATGTCACTCTTGGGGACTTATAAACTGCAAATTGGTATTTCTAACTAAAAAAAAAAAAAGTCGTTCAAGACATGCTTACTTGGTGTTTTCATTTGTGCTGCATTTTTACCTCAGCCAGGGTGTTATAACTGGGAGAAAATATCTACGACGTAGATTCACATGCTATTAGATGTGAGTGTGCAGTAGTATGTGAATATAGGCAGGAAAAAAAGTCGAGAGAAAACCATCAACCTCCAAAAGGCTAAAACATCCAAAAAGTATTCTCTCAGCTTTTTTTGGGAAGCATTTTGTGTCTCATTCTTTTTATTTAACTCTGCCAGCTGTCTGCTAAACAAATCTAGCCAGGTGGGGCTTATAACCCATGACTAAAAAACCTACCAGTGCAGCTGTCCAGCTTGCCCGAAGGAAGAATTCAGACAAATGGCAGGAACGAAAAGATTGTTTTGTTTTCAAGAAAGTAGCTACTGTACCTTCTTTGGGTTCTGTTTGCTTAAGTTAATCCATAACTTCCTAAGGTTTTATGGTGAAATAGGAAAATAATATCACCCTTTAAAATTGTTTAGCTTATTTTTATTATAATCAGTTTAATCTATTATAACTTTCCCTTAAATAAATGCTTTATTTTATGTTGCAGCCTGGCACTGGGTTGTCCTTTTTTTTTTTTTTTTCTTTTTAAGAGTTCCTGGTTGCTAAATAGCATTTTTCTTTTTCTTTCTTTCCATCTTTCTTTCTTTCTTTCTTTCTTTCTTTCTTTCTTTCTTTCTTTCTTTCTTTCTTTCTTCTTTCTTTCTTCTTTCTTTCTTTCTTTCTTTCTTTCTTTCTTTCTTTCTTTCTTTCTTTCCTCTTTCTTTCTTTTTTTTCTTCTTCCCCCCTCTGTATTAGTGAGCTGTGACTGAACTTTATTTCTAAATATCGCATAATTAAATATGGAGCTATTTAAAGGTGAAGCTTGGCACGGTTCATCCATGAGCAGAGGAACAGAACAGGCTTCTTTGCACTGCATCATCAGTCGACCTCAACTGTGAATTTCTAGTCAGCAAATGGGCGCTTCATTTGGTGCGTTTGAGCAGAGGAAGACGAGAGCAGCTCTAAAAATGATCACGTTGCCATCTGATCTACAGCTCCATTGATGACAAATCAATGAGTAAGCCACTCACTTACTTTCCCCACTTATTTGACATTTATCAATTCAATGAATCTCAAAATTTCCATCAAGCCTGCCTAAAATTCTTATTATCTCATGAAAAAGGCTGCAAGAATTACAGCTGGTCCCGGTCTTTGGTCCCAGCACCTGTTCAAGAGATATGACACTCATTCAGGATTAGGACAGGGTGTTGACTGTAGCCAGACTTTTGTGACCCTCCACGGGGAGGTACCTGGGATGCCAGTGTGCAGATGCCCTTCAGAGAAGGAATGGCACATTCAGCAGGCTTTGACACGCAAAGGAAAGCGCTCGCTCTGCTGGTTAGCCAGCCTGATTCATGCACAGATTTAGAAGAGAATGAGGCTGAATGGGATGGTGAGAATTTTCCTAGCAAGGTCACATGTCATTCCATAAATGGGTGAGGAGATTTGGCTAAATCTCAGCGCAGATTTGGCAAAGAGCTAGAACTAAGCGATTGGTGTATTCCGTTTGCCTTATTTTTTTTTTTTTCACGTATAGGGCACGAGGAAACAATGCCTGTAGTCTGAGTTGTGCAGATCAAAATGGGATCCAGAACAAACAGGCGAAGCCAGATTACCGTTCAAGTCGCCTTTGTTTTCTTTTGTTATGTAACAAGACATGAGTGATATTGGCCTGGGTGCTCACAAACCCAAAAGAAAGCAGGCCAGTTTTTCATGAGGAAATTGAGGAGCTGATGCAGAACTAACCCTCGCAGCTTGTTATTTAACGAAGAAGAAGTAATGGGGAATTTTTGGCAAAATTGGTATATATGCATAACAATGACATGCCACAAAAGATTAATGGCGTGACTTAGCCCTCAGAGGATTTGCACATGCATTTAAGTGTCAGAAGTAAATAAATTGTGCAAAGATGCATTGACAAACCAGGTTAAGTGGAGTAAAGCATCACTTCCCTTCCGCCCTCCTTGCCACCCCTGAAACCCAAATCAGGTGTTCTCTTCATGACCTTTCTCCTGAAGCTATGCTTCCTTTGAGCACTTGGACTTCAATACTTTTGACCCGTGCAAGCAGCCACCCTATCGTTACTACAGGAACTTTGTGGTTAATCAGGAACAAACGCCAAGAAAAAAAAATTCACAAATATTACAAATTCAGCATCATTTGCTCTTAGTGCACGGCACTGATAAGAGAAAAGAATGAATATCCTTTTAAGAAAGAACACCCCAGACACCGTACATGTAAGATGTGGTGCTTGGTAGAAAAAACTAGAAAGGAAATCTCGTAACATTTCCTCCTTTTTCCATTCTTCCATTATGGATGCACGTGCATGTGAATCTGTTTATATTTAAATTCTCTTTAAATAAGTCTTTAAATGTGGGCAAGGGTTGCTCTATAATAGAGTGCAGACAAGCAAATCCATAATACATACATTTTCTATATTTTCTCCATTTTGAGATTGATGAATGGAGATCCAGAAGAATAAATAATTTATACTGTGGAAACAGACACATGAACATGTGTTGGGCAAAAATGTTAGAAATCTTCATTCCTAACCATGTGGTCAGGATACACTGATATTGTAAAGCTGGAAAAGTTTTCTCCGATGTCATCTCCATTAACAAAAACATTTACGGTGGAACCAAAGATCTTTAGTACAAAGTAAGTTTGTAATTATAGGATGGTTTTCTCGCACAGACATTCAGATACGGCATGCCCTCTTTGTACATAGCTCTTTCATGAAAAAGTGCTCATATAATAGAGCTAATCTGAAACATGGCTGTTAGGTTTGTTGTATCCCTACATGGGAAGAGGGAACCAAGTATCTTCTTTAGTTTTACGTCTCCTTCCTGGCATCCTACCCTGTTCTTCCAAGACCTGTACGCTGGCCTTCACGAGAATGGCCCCCCTGTTTCTAGTTCCACATCACTACGTCAGCATCTTGCTCACTTCTAATCCCTGGGATCATGGGCTGGATTTGAGTATTTAGCCTTGAAACTATTTCTCAATGGAAAAAATAAATTAACACCGGATCTTTATCCTGTGTTAAAAATAATTTCCTCATAAGAAGAGTGGCATGTTTTTAAAATTATTCCCTCCAAATATTCAACAAATGCAACCTATTAATAGCATATTAAAATATAAATGTACAAACTCCAGAATTTCATAGCGGAGGAGCACAAGACAGAAGGATCTCACAAGTCTTGCATCCTCCTGCACTCGTTTTGGCATCGTTTCGATTATAACCCAGCACCCTAGCAGTGTTTTCTGTCTCATGCAGGTGGAAGTGAGAATCTGAGGCTCATTTAACAGTGTGAATTTTCCCAACATATCACAATTATAGAAACACCTGAGCTTTCAAACTTTTTGCTGATCGGCTCTGAAAGTTCTGCGTGTTTAAGTAGCTGCGCTGTCAGTGTATTTAACTTCTATATTTTATTCCACCCTTGTCTTTTGTCTCTTTCCCTCCCCACCTCTCTCTTCCTCCCTTCCTTCTTTCTTGGCTCCATTTCTGCTTTCTTCTGTCCTATTTCTCTTTTCTCCCTTCTTTTCTTTCTCTTTAATTTCTTTCCCTTGTTGAGTTCAAACCAAACCAAACCAAACCAACCCTGGCCTTTAAGCCAAGCTTTTTCTTAATGCCCATGGGTGTCCTGAATTCTACAGAGTTTCTGTTTACTCGCTAAAAGGTGAAAAAATGAAGTTCCAACCCTGCTGCCTTGTCAACGAGCGGTCACATTATTCTAGAGAAATCCTATTTAATGATTTCATTTTCTGTCAAACATGTTCCCTGTCTCTCAATAATTAAAAAAGGCTACACAGTCATGCTCTTTGGGTTTAAGCAACTAACGTAATGTATAGATTTGGCTTCACAAAGCAATTGCTTATCGAGTCAGGATGGAGAGACGGAGCCTCTCAAGTGTTCTCATGTTGTACTGTTTACAAGGCGGTCCTGTAGTTCTGGTTTACAGCCCTGCTTAGATCCTGTTACAGTTATACTTAGATCTTTCTTTTGGTATAATAGAATTTAATGAGAAGGAAAGTGTGCTTTCAGTTTGCATTTTCAGAAGGATTTATGGGTAAACTCAGGGTACGTAAAACCACACTTATCCCCCAAATAAGCAAAGGATTCATTCACAGAAAGAACAAAACGTTCCTACCTGAATCGAAAAGGGATTCTTTCTAAAACATGTTTTGAGTGTATTAAATATAAAAAAATATATTCCTCTGAATCCAACAAGTTTCCTACTTTTTGTGGAAGTCCACCCTAAGGTCTGGTGTGCTGATCCTTTGCAAACCCCAGTGCTGCAACCATGAAAGGGCGGGGCTGCGTCCTGAGACATCTGTGGACCAGAGTTGCTGGCAGGGACCACAGAGCTTTCCATTGATGTGACTGCTCCCAGCTTGGCTGCAGGAACAGTCGACCTGAGGTAACTACTTCCACATATCAACACTTGTCAGTGGTGGTCTGAGAGCCGCAGAGACTGCAGGAGGGGGAAGTACCTGCTTTGGCGACAGAGCTAACCAGCTACCCCGCCCCACTCTGCCATCAAATCTTTCCTATGGGAGACAGAGAGGATACCATGTAGGAGAAAACTGTAGAGAAATAAAGCAAAATCAGTGCTTAAAGTATGGCACTGGCTGCCTTTGGTTATTGGTATTTAACTATATACTGAATTTCTAAAAATTCAGAGCACAGATGATTATCTAACTTTAGAAGAATTTCGTTTATCTGGGTCAGTGGTTCTAAATGCACTGTTGTGGCATGAACGCTTGTTGGGATTCTTTGGGAGATGGTTCACATGTAATTTGGGATTAATAATCGTTTTCAACTGATTTTCTGAAAAATAAATTAGAGCAGAAGATTCCAAGTTATTCTTACAATAATTTGGTCTTCACACACTCACATTCCCATTTGCAGTCTTGAGGGAATGAGGAGTGGTGGAGGTTTAGCTAGGGTCCTGGGGACCGCATAAGTCCTTAGCCATCCACCAAACCCGAAACCCGTCCCCACGTGTGAACATCATTGGCCACGTGCTTTGTGGTGGAACAAAAGCCAAATGCTGAGATCCATTGCTTTAGGGTTTGAGTTGCTAATATGTATATTTTTAAAGAGTCTATTTATTTATTTTGTGAGAGAGAGAGAGAGAGAGAGAGAGAGAGCAAGAAAGCACTAGTGAGGGGGAAGGAAGAGGGAGAGGGAGAAGCAGACTCCCCACTGAGCAGGGAATCCAATGTGGTCCTCGATCCCAGGCCCCAGGATCGTGACCGGCCCCAAATACAGATGCTTAACTGACTGAGCCACCCAGGTGCCCTGAGTCGCTGACATGTTTTATTTGTCTGTACATAGTCTCATTATAATCATGACATAATAAAGAAAAGAAGTGTGATTTTGTCAATCATCTACTAATAGTGATAGAGCCTGAAAAAGATTGTCTAGTTGTTTTTTCCTTGGGCTCCATCACAACTAAACGTACCCAAATGGTCAACCGTAATGCACCTTCTGACCATTTTAATTTAGATTCAAAATACAAAGTGCTGCAGAGTGCTATTATTAAGTGTAATTATGACTGAACCTAAATACAAAGACTGTGCACCGGCTACTAAGGCGCAGTTCTTGTATGGAGGATATATGAAGCTTCTTCTTGTTCCCATAAGCTCAAAATTGGTGTGGGGATAGGCAAAACTTATTTCACTCGCTTTTGCTGAAGTTTAAAGTACTTCAATCGTAGAGGACAGATCTAGCCCCTATAGAAATTGTGAGCTGATATTATTTTGCATATTTACTGAGAGATTCGTCTTATGCTTGTCCTCTTTTCTAGAAAGCAAGCTACATGAAGACAAGGATTTCATGCTTACATTTCTGTCTGCTGGTTCTCCAACAGTTCCACCAGCACCAGCACCAGCCTGCAGGGGAGAGTCAATAAATTCTCAGTGAGAGAAAAAAAATAAATAAATAATACCAAATATTTGCTGAATAAAGACCTGGAAAAAAAAAAAAGATCATGTGCTCTTTGCCAGGAAAGGTCAGCATCGCATGCTGACGGTCCCAGTACTCAGTGTCTCTAAAGCTTTTTTGACGTCTTGGCGTTTACAGAACCGTTCAAGAGAGGTCAATGGATACAAGGCGTTGGTTTTTCTTTTCCTTGGGAAAAAAAAAAAAAAAGACAAAAATCTGATAGCATTTTCACTAGCCCACATGATACTTCTGGTTTCTAGAGGCATTTGGCAAAGGGAAAAGCACAGGTTGAACTGTTTAGAAAAAGATAAAGGATCCTTTTCTGAATTTTGAAAACTTGGGGCTTTTACACATGGTTTCAAAGTTGATTGAGCATGTAAAGCCCAATGAAGACAGATCCTGCAAAGGCAAAGAAACCCTATCTGATGAGTGCCCCAAGTGTGAACACACCACACCATAACCATGTGGAAATAATAGCCTATATCGGCATCGAAAGCTTGTGTTTAATGAGAACAGTGTCATTGTTCTCGAGATTCTAATTTGGTAAACATCTTATGGCGCTGACTCATCAGTACTGAAAATCCAATAATAAATCACCACGGCGAGTTAGCACTAATGCTGGGATTCACATCACAAAGTGTGCTACAGCATCCGCTGAAACTCAAACAGGTCGCTGAAAGGTACATTTCATCAGCAAGCAATTTAATTCATATCAAAGGAATTTTACCCCAATTGAGTGGCAACTGGCTACTTTTGAAAGCCGTAAACTGTTGGGGGAAACGAGTTGTGTGTCAGCTCCCCATGGAAAGGTAGTCCTCTCTGATCCTGGAGGTTTTAAAAGTCGTTTCTTCAAATTCCATAGCAAACAATATGAAATAACAACCCAGTATCTTTGTATCTTAATCGTGTTCGGTAACGAAGCCCTTTAGATAATTGGCACTGCTTCTGTAGTAGGCCAAACTTTCTTTCAAGTTACAAATACTCACAAAAGGTTTACATTATAAGGGGCTGCTTTGGAGATGTGCAGATTTAGTTTGTAAGTACAAAGTGAACATGCAAATTGCCTTATCTTGTGGGATTCACAAACAACCATCATTCAGATTGATTTAATACATGGCTTTTTATCTTTAAAAGTGTTAATTAGAAAATGGGGACAGTTCTCTGAACACTTAAGAGTAATAAATAGATCAAAACAGCATCCATGCTTCTGTGATGGAACTTCTGAAGGCTTTGTAAAAGGATTAATACAATTGTCAAAAAGACCACAGAATACATATTTAATAGTGTTACCAAGCTACAATTACATTTTTAGGCCTTCATAGCTAAGTTTTCCAATATTTGCTATCTCGAAAAACTGAGATTTTGTGCCACTTCCGTACAACATTTTGGAGTTACCATCTTATCTGACTTTTTCTGTCTTGGACCTCCAAACACACGCTTCCAGAGAAGATTCTAGAACGACAAGCGAATATCAGAAGTTACTCAGTTGAAGACGGGCCGTTAGCGTTGCATAAAGTGAAATATTAGGATAAAAAACAGCTGTGATGCACGCATTTTCTTCTCAATGAAAAATATCAAGCTATTTACTGAGCATTTGCCTGTGTTTTGAAATTTCCCTAGGACACTTAAGTGTGTGTACTGAAGAGTCACTCTCGGCGGCTCTGCTGTTGCCTGGCTCGGTGACTTCGGGCAGGCGACGTTATATCTCTGTGCTTTGGTTCATCGGGTAAAAATGTGCAAGACCACAGTCCCTTTCTCTTAGGGTCTTATGGTGGGGATTAAATAAGGTTGTGTTGAACACTGCCTGGAACTTGAGGGAGTGTTCAGTAAGTTATGATCATTGAGGCAATGGCTCATGAATGTAGATGGAGGTTTTCACTAGGCTTAATTCTATGGTTATCCCGTCAGCAGCACTGAAAATACTTGAGAGTGCCTCTTTAAATTCATAAGAAAGGCAAACATGCCCAGTACAGGGTGAGGACCCTTGGTTTCCCTGTGTGAGAGAACTTGACTTTCCCTCCTCTTCATGATAAGGACTTGAGAGGCCAAACCATGGTATGAGCCACTTCCTTTCTAATGTCTGTATTTGTGTCTTGTTTCATCTTTATTCAGTATTTTGACTTAACTAATAATATACGCAGGTGGCAAAAGAGTCAAGAAGTATAAAACCCACAATAAAATGAGTTTGCTAGAAAATCCAGTTTTTTGAAGCCATCATTCTATAAATTGTCTCTGCATCTTGCTTTGTCCCTTTTGATCTGTTTCTATTTCTTTGTTTTTTTTGTTTTGGTTTGTTTTTTTTTTTTACAATTTTTCTCTATTAGGCCTTTTTCCTGAACGCGTCTTCCAAATCATATCCCTCACCCAGTCTCTTATAAACTGGAGCTTCATACTCCCTAGGCCTTTGGCCTCTCGGATCGCCAACTTCCTTTGGTTTTCCCAACAAATGGCCTTGCTCTTTCTGTTCTTGGCCTGCCGATCAGCCCCTTAGTTACTCTGCTCCTTCTGGAGGACAGCCTCTGGAACCTTAACCCCCCACCCCCCCCACCCCAGCTTCCACTATAGTATGAATCCTTTTCACTCATTGCCTTATCCTTTCATACTTCAAGATGACAGTACAGGGGAAAGTTAAACTCTAGTGGTTGGAAGTCACTACGAATTTCTATGATTTCCCCTCCGCTATGCCCTTCTCTTATTTATTTCAACTTCACGGAGCTTGTTGGAGCACACTTACAGGCCTGGCAAGATTGTGAGTGCTGTATATATGTTATCTGATGGGATTCCTTCACTAATCCCTTACTTTCTTATGCCAACCACAAGGGCAACATTATCCTCATTTTACAGATGAGGAAGCAGGTTTAGAGAGATTAAGTCGTTTGTCCAAGGTCCCATAACTTACAAGTGGTTGAGCCAGAATCTGGAAGTGGCCTGCCAGCCAGGACTTTGGTCACAGTGCCGAGCAGTGTCCCCTGGCATGTCTGCACTCCGGCGTTCCTTCAGCTGGTTCTAGTTCCACCCTGGAACCTCTGTGATCCCATCCTCACCATCATCGGGTTGGGTTCCTTCCTCATTTCCTGACAACACTGGGCCTACTCCAATCTTCCTCTTGGTCCTACTTCTTCTCTTTCACATCTTGACGTTCAATCTGTCCATGATCACTTGCAAGCCAGAAGGATTGAGGCCATCTCCCCTATTCCTGAGTGAATCCAGACTCAGAGAGAAGACGGGCACAGTGAGCTGAGAGTGCCATTAGGACGAATGGTGGGCCTTTGGACTCCTGTCCACCACCCTCACCACCCCAGGCCTCTTCTCAGGCTGAAGCCACACCCAGGCTCCCTGCCTGGACACACTTAGTGTGCCCTCACTGCCTTCTCTTCGGCCTCTAGATCCCACAGTTTTGTGGATGATCCCTCTTTCCATTGAGTCCTTCTTTCTGTTGACAAATATTCTTGTTTTTTATCACCTGCAGATACAGAGAACTTTCTCTGGGCCTTACTACTCTTTCCTGATGTCTGTCTTCTCTCCTCCACCTCCACCCCTTCTCTCATATAGTTCAAACTTCTATCAGAGTTAGTTGTTCCCATACACTACATTATTTTTCACTCGCTCATGCCTTTCTACCTTGCAATTTGGCTTCCCCACCAGCTGCCCTGTATCCTGGTGGAAGCTGTTATTCCTAAAGGCATTCCTGTGCATTTCACTGCTGGATTCAGTCTCTGCAATCTGAAAGGTCTTCATGACTGTGGCCACTGGAAGCCTCTGCGGGTTTGTACTTGCTCCGGATTCCACAGACCATCCTTACCTAAGGCAGAAATTGTGAGATCTCTATCCCATTATGCTGGGAATAACCCATTAGTAATCCTTGCCCCTCTTTTAACCTTGATTTTACTAAAAATTCTGCTAACTATTACCTGATTTCTGACTATTTTCCTTCGTGTACTAGAATCAATTTTTTAAAAGATTTATTTATTCATGACACACACACACAGAGAGAACACAGACAGAGGGATAAGCAGGCTCCTTCGAAGGGAGCCTGATGCGGGACTCAATCCTGGATACAGGGATCAGGCTCTGAGCCAAAGGCAGATGCTCAACTGCTGAGCCACCCAGAGGTCCCTAGAATCAATGTTTTAGAAGCTGCCTAGAATCTCATGGCCTGTAGTATTTGGAGCTTATCTTGTTACTGTCATTGTCCATCAGGGAGGAGAACCCACCCCTACATTGCAGCCTAATCATGAACGTTCTCCTAACTCTTGATAGATGGACACCCTTGACATGGGCCTCCACTCTCTCTACCTTTGGGATCTCTCATTATCACTTTGGATTCTCCAGTGGGACACTTAATTCTGAACAGTGCCAAATATTCTCGAAACCACACTTTAAGTTCACTAAATCCAATGAACTTCCTCCCAGCACAAGTAGGCCTGTCCTCTTAGTGGCATGGAGAAGTCAAAATGTAGATTCCATATTCTTCTGGAGTGCTCATGCCAGTGTGGCTAACTGGATCAACTTGGGGTTGTCATAGGAACTATGACATTTTCAGGTTCTCTGCATCATTAAATCCTCCTGCTTGTTCACACAGGCTGCCCCCATCTTCCCACTTTTATTGCCTGTTATAACAACTCAATAGGGGTTCACTTTTTCTTTTCACCAGTTCCTCGCATAATACCCTTCCCTTTGCTTTCAGCCATTTCTCCCTTGGGACTCCCATTTATTTCTATAACTTCATTTTGATACTCTATACATACAACTCTCTGCTCTAGAACCTTATTATTTAGATATCCCAGGAAACATTTATGTTAATACATCCAGAAACAATCTGATATTTTCTGACTCCATAAAAAAAAATCCTAGCTTCTTTGCTGCTCCACCCCACTACTATTAAGAGAACTACCATTCTTCTAGTTATTAAGATAAAACTTGTGTGGTAATGATTGATTTCTTTTACTTTGTTACTTCCACATCCAATCGGTTATCAAATCTAGCTACTTTTTCTTCATTGTCAAGTGCATCTTGGCTTTCTTCTTCTTCTTCTTCTTCTTCTTCTTCTTCTTCTTCTTCTTCTTCTTCTTCTTTTAATTCTAGACATCACTATTCTGGTTATTTCTTTCTTGAATGCCACATTAGCTCACATAGCTTTTCCTGGCTCTGACTCTACCTTTCCTGTCACTGCCCTTTTGTAGGGCAGGGTTCTGATTAAATGAGATGCTATCTGTAAGAATTACTTTATAATATCTGTTTGCTATATGAATATTAGTTTATCTTATTATGTCACTAAGTTGCTCAAACATCATTAATTTTTCCTCAATGCCTACTTAATAAAGATGAAATGCCACCATCTGTTTTTTAGGATGCCTTATAACATTGTCCAAATTTATCTTTCCAGACATTTTCTACTAATCCTTATGGATTTTTTTTCTATCCAGCTGAGAATCTTGCCATTTGTTGGATACATCCCCATCACCTGCACTGTGTTTGTGCCTTTCTACCTCTCCCCCACCACTGAATTGTCTCTTCCCCAGTGAGATGGAAGTTAGATGAACAAATGATATCTGGCATTCTTTGGTAAAATATGACTGTCATTAATTAAGTTTTTGGGTTTGGCATAGGTCTATCTATTGATTTTGCATTTTTCTTTTGGGTCATATTTGAACATTAAGTCATAATCCTCCTTTATCCACATGGTTATCTTCAGCAGATAGAAAATAATAGGTATTGACCATGTAGGGAAAAAAAAAGAGTTGAGGAAATTAGTTGATGATAAACTCAATATGAGCTGAGAGTATAATGCATCTATTAGAAAGCTAGCAAGATTAGGTTGCATAGATTTTAAAAACATCTATTTCGTGGGAAATTACAATCCCTTGATTCTCAGTATTGCTTGGTCTATTCTAGGATATTATGTCTGGTTTGCCCATTTGAGGAGGAGCATTGACAGATTGGAGCATGTGCAGAAAGGATGACTAGGGTAGTGAAAATTATAGAAATTATCTTGTAAGTTAAATGAGAGGAAGACCCAGGGTAATTTAACATGCAGAAGAAAAGATAAAAAAAATGGCTATCATCTATAAGAAAGAAGAGGTGCTATGCATATTTCTCCAAAAATAGGGGTGGAATAAGTAGAGTAATTTGTGAGTTATTATCATAAAAAGAAATTTTTGACAAGACCTCTCCCATGGTCGACAGTAAGATTGAGTCTGATGAATCAAGAGCACTTTAGGATTTTCTGCAGGGGAGGGATGTCATACTAGCTGTCCAGAAATACCTCTTTAAACTTTAAGATTTTAAAAATTAGAGAAAACCAAGACCAAACCCTTAGGGAGTCATTGGGATAACTTCACATGAAAACAACAGATACAACGGACATGACTTTGCTAGGCCAAAGCTAGACAAAACAAGGTATAAACTAAGGTAGAGGTCCTAGCAATGGAAGACCGCATCCCACCCCAAGCCCCGCAAAATGTTGTGAATTACAAGAGAAATATCAACAGACTTCATATTTGGGCGATTTGTCAAAAATGATGCTTTGCTTAGAGGTTGACAGTGCAATGGTGAGTCTGAAAGAACAGTTGGCCCAAAAAGACCTCTGGATGGGGATGAGTAGATTAGAGGATAGTGTTGGATAGGTAAAACTGCAATTTACCTAGGAAGGTGGTAGAAAAGTGGTCACTGGCATGTGACTATGAGAGAAAGTCATGTTCAGGCTGATGACAGTAGGGGACTTGCCTGATTCCCAGAAGACCACTTCTGAACCCAACAGGCACAGTCTCATGCGCATTGCAATGCCTTCAGATTCACCTGATGGACTTGATGTTTACAGTCCCTTCTCTCACCACATCTCAGTTACTTTTGTTTCCATCTGCATTCTATTTTCCTTGCACGGTGCACTGGCTAAACTTGTGGGTGCCAAGCTTTCTCAACGAGCTGTCTGTCTCTTGGCTCTCCATTTGTCTTCAGGTTGTCAACTGCAATTTTGATCACAGTTGAATTTTATTCCGCACAGCTGCACTATGAGTTGCATGAACTGGTCTTCAGTGATTCTCTACTCCACTGCCCTCCCCCTGCCCCCATTTCTCAATCTAACGTCTTAGTTCCTGCATTCTCTCACCACCTGTCTTGGCTCCAGATCACACTCAAAGTTGTTTAATTCCAGACTAACATGTATGGCCTGGATGCAACTTTACTAGTATCAATGGAAAGAAAAAGATTACCTATAATCTTCTCATAAGTCATAGAAAAAGTATAAAAAGCATGAGCAAGTGTAATTTATCACCCTGAGCAAGTAGGCATGTAATTACTTGCAAGGCTGCTTTTAGTTTAAAGCATAGTTTTCTATTTCTATCCTTAAACGTTTTCCCTGTGTAGAAGTTTTGGAGAATTTGGCACATTTGCAAATGCCTGGTGCTGGTGTTACTTCTGCAAAATCATGTGCACATCATTCAATGGCATTGCAACTATCTCCAATTTAGCCAGAGGGGTCTGCTAGCACTTCTATTCCAGATCCTCTTGGCTAGTATCGAGGCATTGAAGTTTTAGTTGTCCAATAAACTACAACACAGGACGAAGTGTACTAATAATGTTTACACAAATTAAACAGCCAAATAAGTTCTGCAAAATTAGTTGTTAATTCTCTTTGGTGTTATCACTATTGCTGGCATACATTGCATTCATCAAATTATATCCATTTATGTGTTTATTTAAGGGAAACACTAAATAAATTACATTTTTCGATTTAATTTGCCCTTGAATTTCAAAAGTCATCCTTCTTGTTCTGCATATATGGCATTTACCATTTTATTAGCCTAAAAATATTCTTTTAAAAAAGTTTGGGTATTTCTGGGATTGAACATTGGTAACTATGAAGTGTGCCCTTTTTATCAAGACATTTTGATTTCATGAAAACCTCCATTCCAAGTAGGGCAGGCTCTTACTTGAGAGAATATCTCAGCTTAGCAATTCTGAGCATGACCCAACATGGTGACAGCTCCTGACTATGATCCATCAGGTGTAGCAACCACAACTATCTGAATGCATCTCCTAAAAAAAAAAAAAAAATTAGAAGAAAGAACTGTATTGTTTCCTTTCTGGCCAGTGGTCTTCATTAATATTTGGATCAATGGACATTCTTATGCACAAAATAGCCCAAGACTATTACCAGTGTAGAGGACTACAAACAGGACAATTTCAGATAAAATTGGGTATGACAAACAAATCAACCAACATATTTTATATAGTGGTTAGATTTTAGATACCTGAATTAATGGGAGTTAGTATTGTTCTGCTTCCTCCAAAAGTCACTCCCTTTGGGTCTAGAGAATAACCTCATATCCAATAGTTATAAATAACAATGTGGCTTTGGTAGAAATGAGTTAAAGAGACCTCAAAAGCTATTGAGTTGACCTGGTCCATCTTTTTTACACCTGTTGAATGTATCTCTTTCCCCAAATTCATACTTAAGATGGATTGAATTAACCATTAGCTAAGTTTAGCACACTAACCCAAATAGATATGGTTTGTTCCTAAGCTTGCTGTATGACTCACTCTCTTTCTAGATTCAGGAAACTTAACAAGTACCATAAGATCAGCTCCTGTTGGGCTCTTGGTACATTTGGCACAAAAGTGAATGAAAATGGTGAAAATGTCAACTAAGTTGTTAAACATGAAACATTCTTAAGTAAACAAAATTTTCCAGCCACTTTATACGTGTACAATTGTGCTTAGGCCCTCTGGTTACATGGAGTACTACCTTATGATGCCTGTCATCATCTGTGACTTAGAGCACAGTGGATCTTCTACAGCAAAAGAATTACCCTCCATAGTGGATATCTTGGGAAGATGTATGACAGTGAAATTCTGGGTCATTTTTCTGTGGGCTTGAAGGTTACTTAAGGTCTTGGGCAGTTCTATCCTCCAACGACACAGTGCTGGCTTTGAATCAGACCTCAGGAGATTGAGACTTCTGGCAAACTACTGACATGTTTCTTCTACATTATGTGCGATATTGCTTAATATGTCCTTTTTAGGCAAATGCACAATAATTGAAAACAACAATGACAAGGTTGGGACATTAGTGTCCTAACCAAGAGTCGAGGATGATCTTATATGTGCCTCCTCAAGACATATTCTTACTCAACACATGTGATTTACAGACAAAGTAGATGATTTTTAAAAAATGCGTGTGTGTGTGTGTGTTTTAAAAGATTTTATTTATTTAGTTGAGAGAATGAGAGTGAGAAAGAGACAGCAGGAGCAGGGACAGAGGGAGAGGGAGAAGTAGACTCCCTGCCGAGTAGGAGGCCTGATGTGGGGCTTGATCCCGGAACCCCAAGATCATGAACTGAGCCGAAGGCAGATGCTGAACCAACTGATCCACACAGGTGCTCCAATACATTTCTTTATTTAAAGAGATTTTTTTTAAGTAATCTCTATACCCAACATGGGGCTCGAATTCCCAACCGCGAGATTAAGAGTCATACACTCTATTGACTGAGCTAGCCAGGTGCCCCTAAAGTAGATAAACTTTAAGCTTTTAAAGATTCAGACATTTTTATGTTTTTGTATTTTGTTTTCAGAGTTCTTCCATTCAAAATCCCGAATTATGCTGCCTTTGTTATATAATCATGCAATTGTAGTCTTTTCTTGAAAGCAGGCGAAGTTCATTTCTATTGTAGAAAAAGAGAAATGTAGAAATCTGGATTCTCTCTTTGCCTCTTATTATAGGATACAGGAGCCTAGTAAAATGCTAATAATATTTTAGTAGGAGAATATGGCACCTTTTACGGCTTTTAACTACATTTAGGTGACATCATGGCTCCACATGACAACATGAGTTAAGATGAAATACACTCATTAAAAAACAAATTCCATCATGTCATGGGTAACTTGTGATCTCTAGCTTTGGAGCGTTAAGCCTTGTAGATCATGCCAGGGCCTACGTGAAGTCTGTTATTAATAATAAGAATAAATTCCACCCCACTCCTTAGGTTGCTCATTCACATCACTAGTCAACAACTCAACACACTCTTCAGAAACAGAAAAAGAGAAATCTAGTACATTCTAATGATTTGAATAATTGCTTGGAAACCTGATAATGCGTTAACATTCATTTGCTGAAAAGTGGGCCAATGATGGTTAAGCGATTTCATCTTAAAATGGGGGTCTACCTATTTGTATGTGTCTGTGGCTGGTTAGCTTCTTGGTTAGAGCACTGTTCTAAGGAAACTCAGATCAGGGACTTTTCCTCATGTGGCCCTGTCAACTTCTCTCTTTCAAGGGTCTCTTTCATCTTTGATCCCAGCCTGCTGTGACACACATGTATACTACTGGTCGATAAGGACGTGAGATTGGAGTTCATGCGTTGCTTAAAGCAAATCTGTCACCATACTGGAGAAAACTATTCACAGTACATAACCCACGTGGGTGATTCCGTAGCCTCACCTCAAGGGCTGTCTCTCTGGGCTCTTGCAGATGGGCCCGTATAGATATAAAGACACAAACACTAGTGACACTTTCTAATCATGTCACTAAGGGACATTCATCTAGATGAAAGATCATTATGAAACAGTGAGTTGTGTGTATCAAAGATTAGTTTAAAGACAGCTGTAGATTTATTATTTTAAAATCTCTGGATATGGGGATTGGATTAGATAAACTTTAAAGTCCTTCCAGCTCTAAGCCCTTCCAGCTCCCTACAAGTCTCCGAGTGCATTGATTAACATACATAATGTAAAACAATGTAGTTTTGTAAAGCAAAAATTGGCAGGAAGAGAATATTCTCTTAAGAAAAACTACTTTCTGTGAGTCTTTCCCTTCAAGCTACCAAAAAAAGGTGATCAAGTAGAGCTCAAAAATAATTTCTGGGCTTAAACTTAAAATTCTTTTATCTGGAACAGATTATTTCATTCCACAATTAGAAATGAGATCCAAAATGCAAATATTACTGAGAGAGATAGCACATTGCCTCACATTCACACTATGGTGTTAACAACTGCTATAAGAGCCATTTTACAGAGTAAGTTTGAGAGGGGGAAGCGTACCTTATTCAAATATATGAAGATGATTTTACGATTTTACAAATCGTATCCTATTTTATTCCAGTCCTAATTCTGCCAACCCTTCTGGGTATGTAACAATTTTAAAGACAGTGCTTCAAAATTTGAAGAGGGGAAAATGTGGAAACAGCTTAAATGGGAATGTAACTCTGAGGCTTTCACCAGATACATTTCCATGGTTTTCTAGCTAGTTCTATTTTCTTGAGAAGGGGGGTGGGGGGGGAGAAATTCTTGGAATTAAATGTACAATGAAACACCAAATATATACTGGTTCTTCAAAGCTTTGTAGCTTTATTTTTAATGCTGTCTCTGTTTATGTCGTGTCTCTCTTACATCTGAATTTGGTGACACATGCTGTTTGCTATCCTGTTGACCAGAAGGAAATCTGTTCTATCAGTATTTGCAGATCTATTTCATTTGGAGTTCAGTCTAGCCATGTAGAAATGTTATTTTGATAGTAATAAAACAAAAATTCAGTAGGAAAAAAATCAATTCGTAAATGAACTGAATTTCAAGGCTCCAGAATTTCTGTTTCTCACTGTCCCTGTACATGAAACAAGGGAATCAGGGCTACACATGTAGTAAAGTGATGCAAGTTGATATATGGTATTTTCTTCTTCTTCTTCTTCTTCTTCTTCTTCTTCTTCTTCTTCTTCTTCTTCTGGAGTAGAAGGGGGGGGGAGGGGAGGGCAGAGAGAATTTTAAGCAGGCTCTATGCTCAACTCTGAGATAATGACCTGAACCGAAATTAAGAGTCGGACGCTTCACTGACTGAGCCACCAGGGGCCACGGAAATCCCCTGTTCTTGATATAAGAGTCAGAAAAGGTTACAAAGGAACCCCATTACATTCTGTCCCAGAGGCATTCTTCCACTGGTCTGGTTGCTCAGTCCTGGTGGGACAAGTGCAGACGCAGGCCTCACCTGGGCCAGCCGGTCAGACATGTGAGCCTCCTAAGTCACTGGAATAGGAATCACAATCAGAATCAAAGTCCTGAGGTTTTGCAAAACACATTGGCTAGGTCTTAATTGAAAAGGACTGGTTATCTGTCCATCCCAACCAAGAGATCTCAGGTCACTTGAATAGTAATGACAACAAGAGCGCTCCTGCCTGGCTCTACTGCACTTCCTGTTACTGTTTTATGGGGACAAGCTGAGTTCTTTTCATCTGTGAAGCTGATACCAGCAAAAGCTAATAGTGTCTAATGCACTGCCCTCTACTACTACCCTTGTCTGGTGCCAGTGTTTCTGGTCTTTATCCCACCCCTCGACCTTGAGTCTAGATGCCTGCCAGACCCTCTTCTGGCAAGAGCAGCTGTCACTTTTGGCCCATTTCAAGACCTTGTATGTTTGATGAACTCCTTCAGTGAGATCATTTTGTTTATCTTTTGAATGTTAGGTGACCAGACCTTTGAAAAATTGGTATTCTTTTTCTCTATAACTAGAAATTGGAAACTTTACTTATGTGGGTATGGCATAGTGGAAGACCAGGCTTTATTCTTCTTAACTTCCCATATAATCAAAAGAATCTAATGAATTCAAGTTGCCTGTAACATTTTGTGTGTTTCTGAGTTGAAACCGAATTCCCAAACAACCATGTGAACAATAATGAAATTCAGGCAAAGAAGCTCTATTTTCCTGTTGTTAGGAAGGGGACTCTTATGGTGAACTCTTGAGTTCTATTCTCTGTGACTTAAGACAACATAAAATTTAGTACTTATCAGCTGTATTTTGGCTTTAAAATTATTACAAAGAGCCTGAAGAAATGTAATGGCTGAATGGAGTTTGATCAGAAATACAACTTACAGGATTATGTGATGCATGCATTCTCCCATGTTAGGAACCATGCAACACACTCTACAGATTACAGTTTAATTGTGGAGATGATACAATAAAAGAGTCTCTCAAACTTCCATATGAGAATTTAGGTACAGTAAGCAGAATGTAATTATTCCAGTTGGAATTTGGCCAGAAGCTGGGGATTAAAAACCCTTAGTGTTATGAAAAGTTCCATGGGATGTTTAATGACTAGAAATAGCCAGAAGCTTAGATTTATGACATCCAAAAATAGTACCCCTAGCAGGATTAGTCCACCCAGGTCATGCTGGGGCACAGTTTGGGCAATAGTCAAAAAAACCCATTTATTGAATCATAAACATAATTTCTAGCAGCTCTGGGTTGGAGATTTGTATTCAAACACTACTTAGCAACTTTTAGCAGCTTCCTTAGATGTAGCATCCCACTGACACTCTGTAAATGCGCAATAATAAAGAAAATGTTAGGTAGGCCTGAATGATAATGATGATAATTTAGGAGGCCAAGGAGCAAAGCTGACTTTACAAGTAGGCTCCAGATCTTACATGATTTCAAAGCTATGGAAACACAAAAAACATCACCTGTGTTCCATTGCTAGTGACTGTAATCTCACAAATGCAATTTTATTCTTTTTGGTTAATGCTCAACCCCTATTGCAAAACAAACATACCTGAAAAAGTTAATACATAACACTTAGTTGCCATTGAAATCATAGAGTAACATGAGATTTTCATGCTCTATTCTAAGGAATTTTCATAGAACTGAAGAGTAAAGGATCTTTAAGAATGAGGACATTGGGTGAGGCAACCACCAAGGAAAGAATAGTTTGCAGAAAGAAAAGTATAGGCCCAACAAAGACACAGTTCTCTAGTCTCATTGTTATGGGCTAAATTGTGTCCCCCCACCCCGACCCCCCACCCCAAATTCATATGTCGAAGCTCTAATTCCTATTACTACAAAATGTAACTGTTTTAGAGATAGGGCCTTTAAAGAGTTAATTATGTCAAAATGGGATTTTTAGGGTGGACCCTGATCCAATCTGGCAGGCCTTCTTATAAGAAGAATAAATTTGGAAACAGAGAAACAGCAAGGATGTATGTGCACAGAGAAAAGACCATGTGAGGACATACGGAGAAGGTGGCCGTCTGCACTCCAAGGAGTGAGGCCTCAGAAGAAATTAACCCTGCCATCACCCTGACCTTGGACTTCTAGCTCCCCAAACTGTGAGAAAATAAATTTCTGCTGTTTAAGTCAACCAGTCTAGTATTTTGCTATGGGAGCCTCAGCAAACTAAAACACCCTTTTTCAGAGGAAAGGCATCAGGACTGCTAGTTAAATCTCTCAACTTCTTTGAGGTTGAGGCTTTCATTGAAAGTGGTTCTAATGTTTCTTGGATCTTTCTAGCCTCAGGGAAAGTTCCTGTGGATCAAGCCCATCACCTCAGGTTGATCTTGTAAGGCATAGTTTAAATTCAAAAGGTTATCTGGGTATTCATGAACTGCTGGAATGAAGAGAGGTGATGAGAAAAAGTCAAGCTAGAGGAGGCTAAGCATGCAGCTTACCAGGCTTATGATCAACCTGCAGTAGGATGGCTCCTGGTTTGTCCATAGCCATGGTTTGTTGGCCAATCCTGTCCTTTCACTACTAAAAACCATGGGCAATTTGCCATGAGAGTCCTCTTTTGGGCACTTCTGATGTATAAATTAATTTTGGTGAGAGGATTTCAAAATAGGCTTTGGGGCTATGATAATTTTGGTGTCACCAAGTGTTGAAGGATCTCCTGCATTAATATTATTTAATGTAAACGTAAAGTAACTATAGTAACAGAAAGTCAGATTCTTCATGTATAAAACCGGGATAAATTTTAATAATAAGACTATAGGGTTTGGAAAATACAACTATTGATATTTTACTAGTGGAACCCAGGAGCCTTGAGGGCAAGGATAATTGATTGATACTTTGCCAAATCACTGTGAGAAACTTCCAATTATGTGGAAGTGTAAATGTTCACTATTATGAAGGTTCTTCCAAGATAGGCTAAATATTTACCCAGTTTTCTTCTTTTTAAATCACAATTAAGACTTCTCTTATTGGGGATCCCTGGGTGGCGCAGTGGTTTAGCGCCTGCCTTTGGCCCAGGGCGTGATCCTGGAGACCCGGGATCGAATCCCACGTCGGGCTCCCGGTGCATGGAGCCTGCTTCTCCCTCTGCCTGTGTCTCTGCCTCTCTCTCTCTCTCTCTCTCTCTCTCTCTGTGACTATCATAAATAAATAAAAAATTTAAAAAAAAAAAAAAAAAAAAAAAAAAAAAAAAAAAAAAGACTTCTCTTATTGGTTTGAGTTTTTCTAATAAGAGACAGGCTGCGAAAAACCTGGAGGAAACTAAAAGAAACAGACTATTTCTTTTCCCACTCAAAATGTATCTTGCATCTCATATAGTTAGGAAATCTTTCATTTTTGGTTTTGAAATTTATTCCACAATTATTTTATTCTGCCAAGATACTGCTAATGCAATTTAATATCTGTTGCATCAAAAATACCAGAGGTATGATGTTGAATATGAATATGAAACACGTAATTTTAGCAGCAAATTAAGTTGTAGTTAAGTAGAATGTAAGCAAATTATTTAGAGAAAATCTGCAGGAGGTTAAAAAATCTGCAGACATTTAAATGTTTAAGGACTCCTAATTGTCACATGGCTGCAATTGTCACTTGCAGCAGATGCACAAATAAATGATGGTATTGTGGGACAATTGTCATAGAAAGAGACTCATGTAAAGCCTTTTCTTTTAGTAATTCGTTATTTGTTCCCTCTTTATTCTCGTCCTTGTATATTTTCTCATGAGGATAGTTTCAAAGGGAATGTTACTCCTGAGAAGAAAGTTTCTGAGTAAAGCCATTCTCTTAATAATGGTTCAGGCAGGAAAACAGAAACCACTCTAGGTATTTCAGATGGAGGTGATTTAATACAGGGAATTGGTTACATAAATGATGGAAATGTTGGCAAGGTGGTGGTGAAGTGATCCTGAAATTAAAAACCATAGGAAGCCACTACCACCCCAAGGATTAGAAGGACAAGGAGGTGGTATTTCTTTTCACAGTTCAAAGATGAGGACCATCCTTGGGAAACTAGAACCTAGATACCCAGGTGAGGACTGTCTTACTGGACCTGAGACCCCTGAGAGAGGAGCTTCTCTCTTAGAGCCACAATCACAGAGAAGATAGAATCAATGTCATGGGTGAAAATAAGAGCAGGAAAACAACAACAACAACAACAACAACAACAACAACTGTGACTTTGCCATCTTTTACTTCCCCCAGGATTTTGCCAGTGCCTCCCCTTGGCCAAACCTACCAAAATCTAGTTGCAGGAACTTGGGCAATATAGTTCCCAGAGATAGAAAACAGAACAGGGAAAGAGTAGGTAATGGATCAAGAACACACTAGCAGATGACCTGCATACAAAAAGAAAATTACTTTTGTTAGTTTGTGTTTCTCTTTAATTCATTTAATCTGGTTTACTCAGCCATGGTACAATGAAAATCACTTTGAGACCTTATGACAAATTGTAGACCACTCTTTTTCTCTTTCTTTCTTTTTTTCTTTCTTTCTTCTTTCTTTCTTTCTTCTTCTTTCTTTCTTTCTTTTTCTTTCTTTCTTTCTTTTTTATATCTTTCTGAGTTATTTCATGATATAAGTAAAGGCCCCTGGGGCCACAGAATTAAAATTTCACTGAACAGTAACGCGAGATGAAGGAAGCACAGGCTGAGGAAAACCAAAATGGTACCTGTTACTGACATTTGAGTTTCAGACCCAGACTCTGAATATTCTTCAGAATATCAGCTTCCAACTTGCAACATGACATTTCAACTTTAGCAATTTTGTACTAATGAACTCCTTTATTTCTGCCTGTCTCATTAGGACACTCCATGCTTTCCAGAAACGCAAGTGAAGTTTAATAGAGATAAAGCCATTCCTCTGGCGCTGCTATGATCAAGAAGCTACAATCAATCTTGCTTTCTTCAAGCATGTCATAAAAAGAGCCTTTCCTTCTGATTAGCATTCTTGAACACAGTACAAGCTGATGACTTGCTTGAAGTCATTCACTGTAGGGATACAGCACCTACTGCACGTGATAAAACAACATAAGGCATATGAACTGCTCATTACAATCTAATTAGTTTGGGCTTTTCATTTCATTTTATGTCCTGAATTGAACCTGATTCAATATGATTCTGAGCTGGAGTTCATCATGTCTTCTCACTGGCAATGCAAGTTCATGGTGTTTGCTTGCTAGATTCCACAGTTATAGAGATGGTTCCTCTTTTTCTTTTTAGGAACTCATTAGAAAGAAGGTCATTAATATGAAATTGCTGAAGTCTTTGCTGTTGTATTTTCCTCTGAGAGAGACTTTGACTTGACAGTTGCAAAGTATTTCAAGAAGGTTTGGCCATTTATAATAAACTGACTTACTGATGCAGGAGCTCACTTCCTTGCAATGCCCTAGGAGCAATAGTCCTAGCCCTTGGATTGCATTCCAGAGAATGACCAAACAAAAAAGGAAAACCTGGGTTAGTTGCACTATCAAACTCTACTATACTGGAAACTTTTTGAAAGCAAGATGCCTCTATTTTGGGGTGGTTTCTGATAACATCTTTCCATATCTCAAACTAGGACTTAGACTTTGTATGTAGACTAAGCACATTTTAATTTATCTGATCTCAATACTTTAAGTGTTGTAAGAAAAGAATGACTGGCATTATTTTGGAAGATATACACATTCTCTTCCCAGTGTCTGTTTTTGGAACAATGAAGATCCAGACATCTTTTTTTTTTTTATGTCTTCATATGGAAGTTGTTGATATCTATTGGTTATTCATTTTTTTTAAAAATTGAGAAATCTTTTAATATGGGTAATGTTAATATGAACTACTCGTAAGTATGTTTTGCTTGCTGCTCATATGATCTCTGAAAATTTTGTTGTATCATCTGGAAAGCAAAGATTGTGTCTTATATTCACCTTATAAAACACCTTAGTTTTTTGCCAAAATATTCTCCTGTGGTTCCATGCCATGTGACTGAGTGCAGAATGAAGTCATTTGGAACTTGATTAACAAAATTATTCTGGATGAAGTGGATTTCCTCCACACTACTAAGTTCAACTTATAAATAATAGTAGAAAGAAATAATCATACATACTCTTTGGTTTGTTGAGAGAATAATTTAACAATTTTACTTATTTATTTGAGAAAGTGAGAGAGAGCATGAGCAGAGGGAGGGGCAAAAGAAGAGGGAGAAGCAGACTCCCTGCTGTGCAGGGAGCCCAACGTGGGGCTCCATCCCAGGACCCAGAGATCATGACTTGAGCCAAAGGCAGACACTTAACCAACTGAGATACCCAGGCTTCCTGAGAAAATATACATATTTTTTTCTTTTTTAAATATATTTTTGTAATTGAAGATCGATTTGCCAACATATAGTATGACACCCAGTGCTCATCCCATCAAGTGCCCTCCTCAGTGTCTGTCACCCAGTCACCCAAACCCTCTGCCTGCTTCTCCTTCCACTACCCCTTGTTCAATTCCCTCAGAAAATATATTTAGATGGCACATGTAAAAGCCTAGAATTATACTTTCACAAAGTATATGTTCCCCATGTTGTTTCCCTTCCCACTTCTCTGCTTTGGAGAAATTTGATTTAATCAGATTCTCACCCTAAAGAACATCATGACACTCCATGTTGTTTCTCAAATTCAGGATCAACCATGCTCTGTCCAAAAATGTTTCTTTCATGATAGAGATTGATTTGATTCAATCCAATTTTTTTATGAATTGCCAGTAATGGAGCTTTTACTGGTGATTGGATATTTCTGAGTGTCTTGAATAAACTACTTTTTACCATTCTAAAGCCCATAGCAATGGTAACATTTTTAGAACATTTGATCCATTTCGTAAAGAAAATAAACTAGGTGAATATCTGCTGTTTATTTAGATTTTATATCCTAACTGGTGGCTTTTTATTTCTGCAATAATTTGTTGAAAGCTTGTGGTTAGATGGTATGTAACCTTTAATTCAGCTATTGTTAGCACTTTTGTATGCCAGAGAGAGGTTCTGAAATTTTCAGTAGGCCATGGACTCTTAATAGGGAATCTTAATTGTTCCCTTAGTACTTGAGAGCCATCATGACATCTGAGTTATATACATTTCTTATGTATAACCTTCAGCTCAACATTGAAGTAAGGCACAAGGCATTTGTCCCACACTTTGTGCAAGAAGAGGAAGTGAGATTTTTTTTTTTTTTACTTACATTGTCAAAGATTCTTAAGGGATTGGTCTTGGTTAATTAGCAATTAGTAAAATGAGTATCAAGCTCCTGATAAAATATTGTTAGGGAAATTGGGAAACAGAAGGTTACCCAAGCCACTAACTCAATCTTTGGGGAACTGAAGGAGGTAGGAAGAGAGGGAATCAAGGAGCCAGGGGTGCCCAGAGCGGTATATGCTACTGTAGCTGCCTGTGTCCTCTAGCATATTATCCCAGCCGTTCTCTTTATGCCCTGAAGCACGGTTCTGAGGCCCATGAGACTGGAATGAACTCAGAAATTACGACTTGATTAAAGACTACTGAGATGTTCATATTGGAAATAGAAAATGATATTATGAAAATTGATGTGCTCTTCTTTGTTTATAAAGACAGCATGATTAACTTACCATCATTTGCATTTGAGTTGATGGTAGGTTTGGGCTGAACTATCTACACTCTGGGGGAAGGGCATGAGTTTGCCCGGCAGTTGTGTGTAAGGGGTTCTGTCCATGCAATGAACTAGAGCTGAGCCACCTGGCCAACATGGAGTCAGAGCTGGTGACCTTGACAACCCGAGCGGGGATGAGCGTGACCAACTCCATGTATTAATTAACATGGGTCTTCATTCATGTATTAAGGGATATTCACATAACGGTTCTCAAACTTAGATCCATTCAACTAAAAACAAAGTGAAATAAAATCTTTAGAGGGCATTGGCCAGTTCCAGTAAAAGCACGGTGGCTTGAGGACACAGAGAAGATTTTATCTCTAACTATATAAGGTTTTTACTTATAGACTCTGTTGAATAGAAGGTCTTTTCTTCAATCCTATTGCTCACACTCTCCTTCACAAGACTGAATTTTGGGAGACATTGAGAAATGAGGTGAATTAGAAAGTATCTTATGGTTTAACAGCTGATAAATGGGGTATGCATTTTCTTTAGTTGTTTCAGGCATTTTTGGCCTCACTTCTGATTAAATTTATTAGCTATAGGTATATCTATAATTGGGATGGTATGTCAAATTATAGGGTCCCAAATGGTGATGATTTCCATATCAAATTCTTCATTATCATCTTAATTCTAATTAAGTGGCAGTTGAGTATAGAATTAAAAATATAGGGTTTTGGGGCACCTGGGTGGCTCAGTCAGTTAAGCATCTGCTTTCAGCTCACGTCAATATCCTGGGGTCCTGCGATTGAACCCCACGTCTGGTTCCATGTTCAATGCGGAATCTGCTTCTTCCTCTTCCCTCTACCCCACCCTCTGCTCATGGTCTCTCTCTTTCAAATAAATGAATAAAATCTTTTTAAAAATATGGATATTTCAAGGGAGATTGATGTGGCATTACATACGTCCTGACCCTACCACTTAATTGGTTTTGTCATCTTGATCATTTAGCTTCCATGGGCCTCAACTTTTCTTCTCCATAAAATGGTAATAATGCTTTTTATATAGAGGGTTGTTGT
>NW_026575136.1:7010000-7107500 GCF_905146905.1 Nyctereutes procyonoides | reverse complement strand
ATTTGCACAGACTTTTTTAATAACATAGGGCACCCATTGTCCACTGGCCTGTTACTTTCTTGACCTTCTTGCTTGTTCCTCATAATCATTTTCTCACCTGGTTTCATCCATAGATTCATCTGTGACCTTTCCATCAACAGCAACTATATCATCTTTATTTTAAAAAAAATATTTTATTTATTTATTCATGAGAGACACACACAGAGAGAGGCAGAAACACAGGCAGAGGGAGAAGCAGGCTCCATGCAGGGAGCCCGACGTGGGACTTGATCCCGGGTCTCCAGGATCACGCTCTAGGCTGAAGGCGGGCACTGAAGCGCTGAGGTATCCAGGGGTCCCTCAACTATATCGTCTTCAAAGTCAATTTAGTCATTCTCTGCCCATCATCTCCTATGTTTCAGCTCATTTGATGAATTACTCTTAGGGAGGTAATTTTTTAAAGCACCAGTTCACTGACCAAATAAATCACCCTTTCTCCTTTACCTTTACCCAGTTAGAAACCTATTAGATACAAAGAACGTCTCCCAACTGGATTGCTCCTGTCTTCTCCATTATACTAGGATGGCAATATCAACCCTGAAGCAAATCAGAGGTTAATCTTCCCTCCTCCTTGTTTAGTCATTAATTCATTCATTCATTCACTCATTTACTTATTTGTTTATCCAACAAATTTTTTATGGAGTATACACTCTGCTCAGGACCACAGAGGTAGAGCAGTGAATGAATGAAATAAAACTCATTGCCTTTGTGGACCTTGTTCTCAACACTGATAGACTTCTGTAAAGACTTCTATTACCATTCCCTTAAAAACATCCCTTCATTTTTTCTTGCTTAAAATATACTACATGCTCGTCCTACCCCCTAATTCCTAGCTGATGACTCTGCCTAAATAGCCATTGGAAAAATGGAAGCAATTAGAGATAGACTTCCTTAGGTTCCCACCACTCCACATGCAAACCCAACTATATGTACACCCATATGCCTTCCTTCTTGTGAACATGGCTTAAAAAATATATAATGTTTGTATATTTATACATATATACACACAAGTGGATATATCTCTCCTCCTGCCTTCCTGAGGACTTAATTTCTACAGTTCTCTCCCCTGCACCACCCGTTTCCCTTTTCACATTAAGAAAAAGCTCTAATGAGCACACAGTCCCTTCTAGTGCCTCATGTGCCTGTAGCCTCTCAAAGCAAAATTTCTCTGAAAATTACCTACTGTGCACTTTTTTGTCCACATCCATCTTTACCTCCTGTTCACTCTTTGTGCTCCTCGGTCTGGATCTCATCTTCTCCACTCCATTAAAAATATCTTTGTCATGAAACACATTCTTCTTTAATTTCCTTGATACAAGACTTCCCAGGAATTCTGCTTACCTTTTTGGTCACTCTTTCTCAGTCTTTTTTTCAACGAGTCCTTTTCCCTTATTCCTTTTCTGAATGTTGGAGCCTCCCAGGATCTGTTTGAACCTTTTTATCTTCATCAGTCTTCTCTAGCCAAGTGACCTCATCTAGTTCCATGGCTTTAAATAATGCCTACACACTTATTTTTATATCTCTGATACTAATTTCTCCCAGGACATCCAAATGCTTACTGACTCCTTGAGATGTCCCCATGGATATGTATTGGAGTCTAGTCATCTCAAACTAACCGTTTAAAATGGAAGTCCTGATTTTCCCTTAACTAAGCTAATTTTTCCCCAATGTTCCTCATTTCAATAATGGAACTGACACCCAGCATCTTCTATCTAGGAGTCCTCTTTGATACTCCCTCTTCATTGTCCTCTAAGGTCCATTCACCAATGTGTCTTTCTGATTACATCTCCAAAAGATATTTCAAACCTCTTCATTTCTTTCCCATCCCCACTACTCACCATCTTTGCCCATGCCATCATTATCTCTTGTTTGGTCTCCTGGTTGAGTGCTCTGGTCTCACAGCTTCCATTCTTACATTCTCCTGATCCATTCTCCGCCCAGAGGCTAAAATGACCAGTGGAACCTCCAAATCAGATCATATAGCTGCCTTGATGAGAATGATCCTGGGCTGCAGTATCGCTTAGACCAAGACCTGCCTTATAATTCCCTGCAAAAATTCATCCTTCCTCTTTGGCATCATTACATAACATTTGCTCCTTGTTTCACTATATTCCCAGGCATTGCTGTCTTTTCTACATCATAAACTGAGTGAATGAGCTGGTCTCTGCACTTTTTGTTGCCTTAAGCTCATCCTTGGTCTCATTGCATGTTGCGTCCTTCTCATTTGTTCCTAAGATTTCCATTCAACTCTAATCACTCCTTAACAGAGCCTTCTTTGAGCACTGCATCTAAGGTTGATCTCTCACCACCACTCCTCTTTAGTTTAAGGGTTTTTGTTTTTTTGTGTTTTTTTTTTTTTAAACTAAAGTTTGGGATGGCATTTTCTTTTCTTTTTTAAGATTTATCATTTGAGGGTAGGGTGGGGCAGGGCTAGGGGCAGAGGGAAAGAATCTCAAGCAGACTTCTCACTGACTATGGAGCCTGACATGAGCTCTCCCCTCTTATCCTTACAGTATCATTGTCTTCATTTTCTGAGAGAAGTTATCACAAGCTGAGATTATTTTGTTTATTTATCTGATTGTACGTTGTCCATCTCTTCCAGTAGACTATAAGCTACTTGAGGGGGGGGTCTCTTTAACAACTGGTTTAATTTCTTCTGTATCCTCATTACCTAAAGTAGTGCCTTTCCACCAAGGCTTGAAATAAATATAGGTTGAATGAATTAGTGAGTCATAATTAGTAATACCCCTGAGGTAATCACAGGTAAAATGAGACCTGCCTACAAGGGGGAAGAGAACAGAAGTAATTCTGGAATGGTTATTGCATGTCCTGAGGAGCCTGATGAAAAGTACTGGGTTTAATTTTTCCTTCTTTAAGCAGAATTCTCTTGTTTTTAAAAATTAATTACTTTATAGCATTTAATATGAGTGAACTATAAGTACCAGCGTGCCGTACGGGCATGCCCAGATCTTAAAAAACAAAATGAAAGTGAAAAAGTAAGTTTCACAATGCTACCTAGAATATCTATGTATAAAAATACAAAACTGCATAATGCATATATTGTTTATGCATGCAACTTATGTGGTAAAAGTAGAAAACATTGCCTTTCTGGAAAGAGCCATGACATATTCATTATAATGGTTACTTGTGAGATGGGAAGAGAATGGGATTCAAGCAGGAACAAAAGAGACTTCAGTTTTAGCTGCAAAGTTTCATTTCTTTTATTTAAAAAATCTGAAGCAAATTTGACAAAGTGCTAACGTTCTGCTATGGAGTGGGTTGATGCATGTTTATTATATTTTTCTTTATAATTGCTGTACTTTAAACATTAAAAGAAACTTAGTTAAGGGCTTTATATACCTGTGGTCTGAGGGGAACTTAAGGAATTGATTCATAAAATATAATGTCCTTATATTTAAATCAGGGGTGAACTAATTTAATTTGGCATCTATCTTTATGATTCTTGGGTGGGCTCCCTTCTGGCCAGCGTCTGTGTTTTTGGGTCAGACTGAAGTGGTGCAGAATGTGAAAATAGGAGCGAAAACATCTGTGCACTAATGCAAATATTTCTCCTCTGTTCTTCCAGGGTTGTTTTTTTTTTTTTTTTCTCTCCCCTGACACAAGAGGGGCAAACCAACACATGTCATTTACTGGGGGCACACTATGAGTTAGGAACTCTCTGTGCACTATCTCATCAAGGTTCATAGCAACTCTTCAAAGTGGATATTATCACCCCTGCTTTACAGGTGAGAAAACTAAGACTTTGGGGTAACTTGTGCCAGGCCCCACAGCCAGGAGATGACAGAGGTGGAAGTCAAAGTCATGTTTATTTGAACCAAGGCTTATGGATTTTCTATTCCGTAATTTTGCTTATGGCTCTTTGACCACCAAATGCGCCTTTAATTTCTCGATTTTTCGGTTCAGACTGCTTTGGATGTAAAAGTCGCTTTCCCTTTTACTAACATATCTGGGCAATGATCTATATCTTTTATGAAAGACATTTTTAAACTTAACTGTGCTTTAACTCTAAGAGACCGGTAGTCATATTTTTTAGTATTGAGCATCCTTGCTACAAACTGGATGAATAATAGGGTATAAATAGAGTCAAAATTTCATTTTATTTACAGACACACACACACACACACACGTGTATAAAGAGTTGGGCAAAAGGTATTAAGTGGAAGTGGAGAAAATATGAAGTACAAATAAGTAATATTAAGGAAGTACTCACAAAAATTTGAATTTGAGTTGACCAAGGATAAAGTAGTCAAGATTTATTTTTCTTGGGATCCTTTTCATTTTTTTCTTCCCCAAAGTGTCTAGAGCAGTGTTTTGCTACAAATTTGTTGAGTGAGTGGCTTATGTTTGGACCTCCATCCCCCAGGTGGAGCCCTGGCCCTTACCTCACCTGTCTGCCGCAGTACTGGGTTTTCTCTGTTGGTCTGGGGTACCAGAGCCCACCCTCTAGTGCCCTCGTAGGTACCACTCCCAGTGTCTTCCACTGGTCCACCATTCCCGTAAAGATGAATCAGCTTTATTGCTTCCTGGTCGGAAAGACAAATCTGGACCACTGTGTTAATTTATGTGCAATGGCCAATACACTAACTGTAACAAGTAATACATTTTTCATTCTAAAGGTCTTTCTTATTTAGCCCCACATGGTGACTGCATGTGAATTTCAGGCATAGTATCATAAAAATAAGGAAAATATTTTAAGGGAAATGATCTTTCTATGTGTCTTAAAGCAGATATGTTGCTGCCTTTTCTCTCTTTCTGTTATAATTCTGGTACTCAGACCATCAGGTTGGATACTATCAGGATACTAAGAAATGTGTCAAATTGCTTTTTCTGGAAGTATGTAGATAGTATTTTGTCTTTCAGCGCTGATTTGGAATAGATGTTTCTGTAATGAAGGCAGATAAAGAATATAATTTAGGGATAAATAAAAATAGGCAAGAAAGGATTTTTTTAAGTTGTAGTCATGATACTGAAATGATAAGAGAGACATTTTTAAGTTGAGAAATGAAATTTGTGAACTTGAATCAATGGAAAACTAAAAATTTATATTAACGTGTTTAGATGCATGTTTTCTCTCATTTACTTCAGAGGCAGCATTTCGTTCAATTCATTGGAATGTCAACCTTGAGCCTTTAAAACACATGTGTGGTGGCCAGAACGACAGTGATAAACACAGCGACTGTAACACCACAGGTGTTTTTGAAACTTCCCCTGGGATTTTGAAGAATTTAAATGATAACAGAAAGTCAATTTCATGGGTATAGAGGGCAGTCTAGAAGTCAGTTTGTGCTCACCTGGGAGTGGATTTACTTGTAGAAGTTTTAAATAACTCGTCTAAGGGGAAAGGAGAGATTAGGTCATATGAAGGAAAATTTCTGATCTTAAAGATGTCTCCTTTGTGACCTCTCTTTTTAATTTCTTCACTTATTACCTTATAGTGGGGATTGCAGGAATATTCTCAGGCCCCAGATTAATTTAGAAAGGTAAATAAGGCTCCCTCTATTGCTAAATAAGTTAAAATGTACTTGGTCCTGTTAATTTTGGTCCATTAGAATAATGTCTGACTGTCTCTGTTGCTTCTTTAGGTACCAAATCCATTTCAAGAGCAGCGGTCAGCCACCGTACCCTTCCCTAAACTTGCCCATGAAAACTGATTTATCTTTTATACTTCTCATCTGTTCTTTGAGTTGACTGGATAGTAGGGTGGTATAATTAGTAAAAAGTCTCTTTTATCTGATATAATTTTATTTTACCTTTAGTGTAAATTCTAGATGTTATAAACAGTGAAATAGTAGCATTTAATGTATGTTTTTAATTTTTAATTTACAGTCGAAATGAAATGATGTCTGGAATTCACTTCAAAATATTCAGGCAAAAAGTAGACAATAGATGAAATAAGATTAGAAAAATGTTGGTACTTGTTAAAACTAGGCAACGAATATTTGGGGCTTTTTTTAATACTATACATTTACTTTTGTGTATGTGTCTAATTTGCCTCCTGCATTTTTCAGTTGGAATTTTTCTATGAAAATTTTTATTCATCAACTATTTGGTTAGGCTAAAATACTACTCATATAAGAGAGTCAGATTCATATGTATTACATTTATATGAATATACGTATTCATATAAATACTTTGTTTTCTTTACACATCAATTTTCAGAGTCTTTGTTCTCTAAGTGTCCTTTTTTCGGTAAGCATGAAGTTTTGTTTCCTCAGTTAGTATTGTTACTTAGATTTTAAAAACTATACTTGCAGGGTGCCTGGGTGGCTCAGTGGGTTGAGCAACTGACTCATGGTTTGGGCTCAGGTCATGGGATCCAGCCCAGCATTGGAGTCTGCTTGTCCTTCTCACTTTCCCTCTGCTCCTCCTCCTGCTCACACATGCACTCTCTTTCTAAACTGAATGAATGAATGAATGAGTATCTTTAAAAACTATATTTGAGACCTTCCAATCCATTGTAATTATTCTACATTTTGGCTCTTAAGTTATCCCAACTTAGGCCAAAGGGAGTCTCTTGAGGTTGGCTCTTGTGTCTTTTTGAGAAGATTACTTCTACTTTGGTGGCCTTCCTGTCTTTTGGAACAATGGGCTTCTCCAGAGTTATCCTGTGCATTTCTAACTACATGTAAGGGACACAGTGAAGTCAAGTCACATTGTAATAGTATCAGTTAGCAGAAACTCAATGGGAAGGTTTCTTTGGATGAGGTGCTGCCAGGCATCATTGTTTATTCTTGTGGATGGGGATGTGGCCATTCCTCTCACAGGTACCACTTATTATTATAGCAAGCCGCCCGTGCCAACCAGCTATCTCTTTTTAATATGCTCAAGACTCATTTTGGCTAAAATCATCAATCTTGCTGGGTTCTGTATGTTTTATGTTGAGGGGGCTCTATCTTTGCCCTTTGAATCTTTCTAGTCCCCAGCCTTGCACATAGAATGATTGGCTTCTAAGTTAAAATTTGACTCACACTCTTCCACTTAGTGTCTAACTTAGAGTCTCAATCAACATCATTATCTTCACCAACAAACTTGTCTTACTAGCTTTTTTGGTATGATGGCTTTTCTTGGTATGACAATGACCAATTAGTGCACACTTCCACTACAAGGGCTTTGCACACTCAATTTCATAATCTCACTTAATCTGCACCACAGACCAATGAAGTGGGTATTATTGATCCCATTTTGCAGGTGAGCACACTGAGGCTGAGGGAGGTCAGATTACTTCCTTAAGGAGCTGAGTCCCACAGAAGACTCTCTGAATCCAAAGCTGTTGCCTTTAACAAGTGCTTAATGCTTCCTCTATTGCTCAGAAGTGTCAGATCTACAAAGAAAAATAAGACATAGTTTTGTTTTTTTTTTCAAGCAGTTTATAATCCTAATTGAGGAATATAGGATATTCACAGAAAAAAAAATGTAAAGAACCATATGAAAAGACACATGTAATTGTTTCCCTTCAATTCACTCCCCAGTGCTGTCAGATGAATTTTACTAAAACGTTTTTGCTCTCATTACCTCCCTCCTTTAAACTTCAGAGGTTCCCCACTGCCCACAGGATAAAGTCCAACTTGCTTGCTTGGCATATCAGGGCTTCCAAAATTTGGCCCTTACCTATTTTCTCATGTGTGAAATTCCACTGTGAAGTTGGCTAGTGGGCTAGGTGTCTAAGCCAAAGGACACGTCTGGTGCTCTATGCTTTTGTGTCCTAGAAATGTTATCACGTAAGGGCATCTAAGTTTTATTTAATTCCACTTTTAAAAAGATGATCCACAAAAGATGTAAGGTCAGTTATCCCTGTGACCCCTCCTTCACTGGAATTCTCTACTGTAGCCAAACAGTATTTTTTTTTATTATTTATCTTATTATCTTATTTCCTCAATGCATCTTGCCATGGGAAAGATGGGATTTTGCTCATATTACATCCTTGCCTTGATGCCTTTCTTCTTGATCTACCTTTATGTCAGGAGCCATGGCCATCTTGATCTTGGCTGGCGTCTGTCTTGATTTCTTCAGGCCCTTGTTTAACATGATATATCATTTGAAATTCCTCAGATCTTATTATATGTCAATGACCATATGTAGTTTTCGATATATATATATATATATATATATATATATATATATATATATATTGTATTTGAGCCTTTTCTAATTATGAAAGTAACAAATGCTCAAAGCAAAAACTTGGGGATATGCCAGGCAAGAAAAATGCAAGAAAATTAATTGCTGATAATCTCACAACAAGGAGAATCACTGTTTATATTCTATTGTGTGTGTATCCCTATTACAGTATATATAACAACAGTGGTGTTATACTATACCTGTGATTTCATAACCTATTTTTCTCTTAGCAAAATTTCTCTTGTCAATTAGTATTCATTCATGTACAACAGATTCTAAAAGTCTTCATAATATCTCATCATATAAATATTCCCTTGCTTATTCAATTTTATATTACTACATATTTGTACTGTTTTTCTATTACATGTTGAATTAAATATGTTTTAGGCTTATCTTTTTAATACTGACCTCTTTGAGCAATGACAAAACCTCTCTAAAGCTTACATTTGAAATATTCATTACATCACTGCCATTTTAGTCTTATTACAGGATAACTGGCACATGAGGGTTATTTTGATTTTTGTTTTGCTTCATGTCTTTACACCTATGGCTAGATCCTAAATCCCTTAGGGAAAGGCTTTGATTCATGGGGCCTGTGTTTGTTGTCCTCATGTCTGTCCCATCGCATTATACATAACAGCCATTTGCTAATTATCCTGTCGATTATGCCTCCATATTCCCCGAATGCCCACTGGGTCAGAAATTACCCTTAGCAATAGGCCCATGCAAATCCAAAACTTTTCTTGAGGTCTAATCTAAAGACTTTAAACCTCTGTCTCCTCATCCAAATGCTTATTTTTGGTGCTAATATTAATTTTCTAATGTTCTAGTTTTCTCCTGAATTCTTTACATTACAGTCATTACCATTTTTGTTGATTGGCCTGGTTAGCTACAGATTGTGTGTAAATAGAAGGCTTTGGAAAGATCTATGCTACCCTCATGTGATGTGATGGTATTTCTAGGGCACCAATGCGTGGCACTGTGAAACCCATCTTTGGCTGAGCTAGCCAGTTCAAAAGCCAGCTTCACAGCAGAATTTCACACATGCAAATGAACCATTGTGATCCTGGTCATGAAAATTCATGGAATAGTGGCTAGTTCAGTGTGGATGACCTGTCAATTTGGCAGCCAATCATTTAGTTAAACATCCAAATTACTGGCCAGTTACTCAGTCTAAAGCTAGTCTTCCTGCTTGTTACTGAGTTCTATGTAATCCTATTAAAAGCAATGACATTCCCTTTGATTTGTGGCAGCTAATGGTGTAGAAGTACCATGCAGGCACAGGACATGTGTCTGGCACAGTTTAAATGTGAGCATTGTGAAAATAGACTGTTTATATTACTATTGGATTTATTCTTAAAATACTAAACATCCACCACTGAATAACAGGCACAGTATCTTAATTTCATGGATGCCCCTAAAGACTATTTTCATCAATTTTAAATGGGAGTTCCTCTAAGGATTGAATCATCTTTTTTTTTTTTTTTGATGTGGACTAATTGATTTTGTTGGATCTATATTTCCCTCCTTGGACCAGCTTGTCCTTCCAGGCAGTGAGACAGAAAGCCATGAAGACTCCTCAGGCGCTGGGAGAGCTTGGGATTCAGTTGAAAGTGACCCATCTGAGGTTTAATTCAGACACAGGATAGTCATATTAATAGGCTGGGAAACGAATCTAGAGCAGTAATTTCTAATTGCAGACCTCCTTGAGAATGTAATGAACGCTTCAGCCTTCAATTCCAGAGAAAGGCATGAACAACCTATCATGAAAGCTCCAAAGGTTCACCTATCTGCCAAAGCTCAGGGTTCCAGGAAACTGTAAATCCTTGGTTAGAATTCTTGCCCTGGGTGTGAGCATGGGGACCAGAATAAAGAGAGACAAAGAAGCACAGAGATAGAAAAAAAAAAAAAAAGACAGAGAGGCACACACAGAGAGAAACACAGAGACAGAAGGAGATTAAAAGATGAGAAGTAGATACAACTCTTAACATGACATAATTTTTCAATGGTGTGCTCCATTAGATTCTAATAAACACTTTTTGATGTTCATAATCCTGGGTTCTTCCGGTGAATAGAGTCTTTTCCTGTGAGAAACATAACATATACCACACCTGAGGTTATTCGACAGTGTTGAGAACCTCAGCAGGGATAAAGATTTCATTTTAAAAGCAAATACGTAGGCTGTTTGAAGACACAGTATTTAAGTTAAAGGATCACTTGACTTGTAAATGAAAAAGCCTATTGTGTACACTGGAGACCATTGATAGAATAATTGTACTAAAAATACTACTGATTTGGAAGCCTTATGTCTTATGCTTTTCAAAGAGGTTTTATATAAGTTATCAAATTTTCTTTTTCTCAATAGCCTTGGCTGTTAGATAGGGGGAAAATAGCTATATGTATTTTAAATTTAAAGAAATTGAAACAGATGTGTATAGAGACTTTCCTGGAATCACAGATACTCAATAAAAAGAATGAACTCTAGAAACCAGATTCCCAACTTTGATTCCAGCTTGAATCCATATATCCCTGTTCATCATAACATCCATATAACCAATACAAGTCCTTTTGCTTCCTAAAATGAAATCTACAAAGTGAAAATAGTGCTCTTAAAATGGGACAAAATAATAAAATCGTAGACATTTAGAATGTAAGTGATTCTACGGATGAATAATAATCTGAGCTACTCAGGGTATGAAGGGAGACCTGACCCAGAAGCCTTAAGGGACTTAAGGAGGTCCTTCATCTGGCCTGCGTGATGGACATGCAGGGGACACACACTTAAAATATAATACAATAAAGACTTGCTCCCTAGCTCCTTGTTTTTCTTTCTTTCTTTCTTTCTTTCTTTCTTTCTTTCTTTCTTTCTTTCTTTTTCTTTCTTTCTTTCTTTTACCTTTACTCTTTCTTTTCTTTCTTCTTTCTTTCTTTTTTTTTAAACAAGGAAGAAATGGGATTTAAAACCATCTATTCTATGTCTTATATCATTTAGGTAGAATGATTTAGCAACAATTTTGAAAAATTAAGTCAAATCCAGTTCTCTTCTCAGACTATGAGAAAGTTTAAAATTTCAAGAAGTTCTTCTCAGAAATAATAGTTTTCATAGGGTAATGAATCGTTCCGTACATTCTCTTGGCCTGAGAAACTTAATATGGCTATAAGGAAATATGACAGATTAATTGCTCTGCTTCTAAGGCTATCATAGAGATTTTTAGGTTAGAATAGGTAATATATGCATCAAAGACAGATGTATACTGTGTACATACACATCTACAGCCCCCCACACTTATGTATATATACATACATATATATATGTACATCTATATGTATTTCTAAAAATATTAGGTCTTAGTGCTATTTAAACACTCCTCATTTATAACTTGCTTTTTTGGAATTATTTAGTTATGCAAGATATCACCATATTCAGTATTTTTTTAATAATAAACATGTCTAGTCAAAGAAGGCATTAATGAAGCAATTCCCCAAATAAAACAGTCCATGATATCTGAGTTGCAGCAGAGAGAGAGTGTGGTCTTTGTAGTCTAATCAAGATCACAAGACTTGTTTTGAGCGTCTGTCATCTTTAATTTTACGGCACTTCATTTCAGAGTAGGACTGCCAGGGTCACATGCAATTAAAACACAGGCAAGATTTGTCTTGTGAAATCTTAACATAAAAAGTAATGTGTTACTCCATTTTAACTTTTCTACTGAACTCTGTGAACTCACTAATTACTTTTCCCCCCTCTTGTCACCTTTTTGATATGACATGTATTTTATAGAGGAGATAGAAGTTTAGGATTTTTTTTATATCATGCATACGATTGAGGCTAACAAAATTAAACCAAGAGAAAAAAGGACCTCGTTTTTCAGAAATACATTTCTTTTCTTTTTCTTTTTTTTCCCAAGAAATATCTGAGTACTCCAGCTTCAATTACAAAGAGCCTCATAGATCACATTCTAGGAAATAACTGTTAATCTGCTTAACTGAGGCAGGTAGAAGTGTAATAACAGACCACAGATTTCAGAGAGGCCAGGACAGTGAACCGGAATCTAGTCTCTGGGGTGCGGGCAAAGGGGCTTTTATGGGATTGGCTGTGAAAAGCGTTAAAAGCCAGCGCCGAGGTGGAGATGGGGAGTGAGAGGAGGGTTGCTCCATCTTCCTGATCAGTAAATTGCATAGACCCTTATTAACCTTATTGATAAGGAGCTTAGGGAAGTCCCGTTCAGGCCGCAATATATGCTTTTTGTTCTCCTGTCTCTCTGTTTGCACTCCTGGGTGCTCAGGCTGGGCGGCCTGCAGGCGGCACCTCAAAATTCAGCATCAGTGGCTGTGCCCTAAGTTAGAGCAAAGGAAGAGCACGCCAAGCCAGTGCGCTCAGGGTCTCGGGGCCTGTGTCCCTGGAGCTCAGGACACCTGGAGAATGTTGGAAAATTCTGTGCTTAAAGAATCCTTTATATTGCTCCTCTTTCAATGCAGCTGGGGTCTGGAGGGATCTGGGGATTATTTTTGATACCTGTCGAAAAGAGTTATGTCTACACTGATTTTCCATCCCTCACTACTAATTAACCTTATTGTATACAGGAAACAGTCTATTTAATACCTGCATTCTTTCTGTAATGCCAAGTAAGATGAAATCCAGTGTGAAATCTAGTTAGCGTTTGCCTTTTTGAAGTCATTTTTAAGTTTCCAGTTTTAGTGACTGTGACCTCAGAACTGATAGCTAGAAAAATGGTGAGCCCGAACCAATTTTGGCTTCAATTGTATTCTTCACCCCTTCCAGCTTAAAAGCTGCTTTTCACCTGGGCTTTAGCAGAGACGGAGGAAGGGGACATCCTGGAGCTGTCCATGCTGGCCTCTAGGGGCAGTTCTGGGCTTCCCATCAGAGCCACAGGCTGGCCCTCCCTCCATGACCTGTGTCTCTCCCCCCAGCAGCTCAACACCTCTGTCCCCTTCCTTTCGACCAGGGGGGCTCCGATTTGACACATCGTGGCAAACTGTGCAGCAGCAATGCAGATAGACGTTGAAGGAGAGGAAAGAGTCTGAGCCCAGGGTTAAAATGCTGTAGGAAATCCCATTGGTGGAATGTTTCGCAAGGGAAAAAAAAAAGGTAGGGTCTAGCAATAAAGAGCAGAAATTAAACTGTGTAAAATGTCACCAAATGATGTGGAAAAATCCACACGTCCTCAAGTATGCTTCACAATATGGACTTAGAACACATTTTGCTAGTGATGTGAGAATGGTTAGCGCAAGTCCTGCTCTTCAAATGTGAGTGTGTGTGTGTCTCAAGTAAACCTGTCAGCTTAGCTGGTGCCAGAGGAAAGTGAGGATTTTTCAGGCCAGTGCTTTGTATTTGCCAGATTTCTTGGCTTTTGCGAGTTTCATATATTGGTCAGAAATCCTATGCTCTACAGAATTTATCTAACATAAACCTTATATTCGACAGCGTGGGGAAGGTGAGTGGGAGATGCTGCTGCGTGTCACAGATGCTTGGACTTTTCCAGATCTGAAGCCAGGTCGTCAGAATTTGCTGTTAGACTTGCATGAGTTAGGCTAGTGAATCTCACCGCCTCTCTGCTGCTGAACAAGAAGATAGAAGGATTTCTTGGGGACTTAGACTTCAAGAGAGTTTCCTGAAGGGATATCTGTTTGATGACCTTTTATTGTGGGGATAGGAATTAGTACAAACTCCAGTGATATGAGACTACATGGGACTTGCTGTGACTAGTAGATAGGAAACCCGATGGTGGATCCTATTTGTATTTAATCTTGCTTATGTTTCTGGGTGTTCGTCTTGGTTCACTCATCCAACAAGTGTAGACTGAGCAGCAACTATGAGCTAGTGTCACCACTCTCCCTCACTGCTTTCCTGGCACTCTCCTGATTGAATGGGGAATGTTCTATGGAACCCAGATGATTGCTTAAGAATGTCGTGGATGCTACATGCTTCGTTTCAAGTATAAGATAACAACACTCAGCTGGATAAGTCCATAAGGGGTGTATGCGTGTGTGAGAGAGAGCATGTGTGTGTGTGTGTGAGCATGTGTGTGTGTGTGTGTGTGTGTGTGTGCGCGCGTGTATTGTCAGGTCTCTCACCAAGACAGCTAGACATTTTCATTTTGACAACACTACTACAGAAATTGTCATCTTTTTGTACAAGATGTTCAGTGTATTCTCATCATTTGGATGATTCAGGATCACTCTCCGGCAGCAAGAGGCACAGCGTGTCTTGATGCCTGCCTCTTTTTCAAGTATAGTTAAGAAGCAGACTGTTGGGGACTCATGGTTTTCATCTTGCACGGGACCTCTAAAGGTCCAGATTGAATTTCAAGACAATAATAGGCAGTATGATATCATGGATAATAAAAGGATGTAGACAAATATGAATGATCCAACACAGGACAATACGATGTAACGTAGAGTAGAAGCCACCCAAACAGTTACTTTTATTTTTTATTTTATTTTTTAATTTCTCAAACAGGTACTTTTATTATTTTTTAAAGATTTTTATTTATTTATTCATGAGAGACACACACACACAGAGAGAGAGAGAGAGAGAGAGAGAGAAGAGAGAGAGAGAGAGACAGAGGCAGAGACACAGACAGAGGGAGAAGCAGGTTCCCTGCAGGGAGGCCACTGTGGGACCCTCTCCCAGGACTCTAGGATCACACCCCGCGCCGGAAGGTAGACGCTTAACCTAACCACTGACCACCCAGGTGCCCCACAAACAGCTATTTTTAAACAGGTGTAAATGTAGTAAAATGCTAAGCCCAGTGTCCATAAAGCATGTAGGAAGATGAAATGGTGTGTAAATATTAAAAGTATAATTGCAATAGCGTGAAAGACATTTTGCCATGACAACAAAAGTTCTCTGGATTTCTTTGAGGAAGTTCATGATATCTTTCTTGTCCTTTTGTGAAAATTGGTACGAAAGTGAAACTCTCATAAGGTGTTGTATCAAGAGGGGGACCAGGTACCCCCATAAGAGTGTAAATATTTAGGGTGTTTATGTGCTTATGTTTCTTCAGTTCCTTTTCTTAATGGAGAGAGCATATGGTACAGCAGTTAAGGCAGTGGCCTCTGGAGCCATATTATTTAGATTCAAATACTAACCTGACACTTTACTAAGTACATGAAGTTGGATAACTTCATTATTCTCCCCCTCAATTTCCTCAAATATAAACCAGGGATAATAATTATACCTCCCTCCATAGAGCTCTGAAGATTAATATATAGAGACATACATATATGCATATATATATGTACATGTACAGTTCCTGGCACATAACAAGCACTCAATCAATGTTAGCTAATCATAATTAGACTCCCCAGAACCAATTTCTCTTTGTGGTCCTTGGGGGTGGCCAGAGGAGCAATATTGCTCCAAAAGAAAGGAAGGAAAAATCAGAGCGAGGTAAGATAGAAATGACCTTCTGATCCCTCTGGAAGTAGGTCACATACTCATGTGACTCGGGTATGACTTGATCAAAATATCTCAAGGTAGTTACTATCGAATTACAAATCATTGTCAGATTACCAGGATCACCCCTTACCCTATAACTCAGCTGGGCATGGCCCTGCTATCGGAGTTCTGTGTGATAACAAATGGTGATCTGCACTTGGCAACCATAATGAAGAGATGGTAGGTGAAGCTCAGAAGCTCGGTAAGATGATGGTCCATAATATTGATTACCGTGTCCGCTGCCTCTGTCTGAACTCAGACCTGCATTAGTAGTCCTGCTGCAATAATTTTCTATCTGGCGACCTATAATTTCTCCCTTCTTCAAACTCTCCCCATCAAGTGCCAGCAGAATCTATACAGGTCTGATAAAGTCACTTTCCTGCTAAACAACCTTTAGATCTCAAAACTGACTAGAGACTTAATAGACAACCTCTTGCTAGGGCATTCAAGGCTTTTCAGCATCGATCTCAACCTTCTCATTGTCTTTAAACCTCATTTTTTTTTTTTTAGGAATTTGTTTATTTGAGAGAGAGAGAAAGAGCATGAGAGAGGGCATGAGGTGGGCAGGGGGATGCAGATGGAGAGGGAGGGGCAGAGGTAGATTCCCCACTGAGCAAGAGCCTGATGCAGGGCTCAATCCCAGGATCTTGGGATCATGACCTGAGCTGAAGGCAGATGCTTAACTGACAGCCACCCAGGTGCCCCTCTTCTCATTGTCTTTAGAAGTTCCTAAAGCTAACTGTTGGCCAGTAAACTGGGGATCTATCATGCGCTTCCGTTAGGGACAACTTAGGGTTTCGTGCTATGTTACCTATTTCACCTCCATCACAGGATTCCATTAGACAGTCTTAAGAGGCAAGCTATAGCAAGTTCTATTTTACAGATTGGAAAACTGAGACCCAGAGAGAGTAAATAATTTGCTCAGCACCTAAAAAGCAAATTCTCCTAAGTGTTTAGTCTGCTCATCCCTCTTTCTCTCTTTTTTCATCTTCTTCTGTTACACATTGCTCTGGCTCATTTACATATCTCCACCGTGTGCTTCACGCTCTAAAGTTTTTCTGGAAAGCAGGCTTTGCAACATAGGAAGGCTTAACATGGAGTTTGCAAAAATGGAGAACCTCGGGCTAAGTCTGCTTAGATGTGTTTTGTGAGATGCCCTTAAAAATCAGGTTTCACATAAGTTCCTGAATTTCTGGCTTGTCACGAAAGATCTGAAGTTCTGACAACATCGTGTCCATATTCCCACATAAGCGATGTCGGCTGGAGCTGAGAAGAAGCCGACCCCTTTAGCCAGGAGTTGAGCTGGAGTTTTCCCCAGCCACTACCACTTCATAATGCCTTAAGCCTGCTCTTCTTTACTATTTCATATTCCACGCCTGGCCCTAGTAACATTTAGGTTTGCAACCCTTGGTCTAAAGAAAGAGAACAAAAAATCCACCTATTTTCTAAAGATAAGATGAAACATTTTAATTGAAAAAAATTGAATGTGATTATTATGTTTGAAGAAAGTCTTTGTTGTTTGGTATGAAGATTTGAGTTTCCCAAGGAGAGTGTTGATATTATTTTGGTTTTATTTCTTATTTTTGACAACAGAGCAATTTGACCCAGAATGCTTAGTGACAGTCCTTTTGGATGAAAATCTTTACAGGGCCTTTTAATTAGGAATTGACAGGGTGATTAACTTATAATTCACAAAAATAAATGTGGAAAAGAGAAGTACAGGTCAATTTCTAGCTGTGTTAAACTGTAAGGACAGCAGCATTGGCAAGTGATTGTTCCTTTTTAACAGCTTTTCTAATTTTTCTTAATTGGATCCTTTGTTTTCTAATTGGATAGAGAGAACCATCATATGGCTTTCAATTACTAGCTGTGGCATGGTGATCCTGTCATGTGGCACACACTAAGTAAAGTCACACCCCCAACATATAGGACAAAATAAATACCGCCTCCACAAAGTTTTTTTGTATTAGTGTGAAAGAGGAGCAATCTTTCACAGCCTGGGTAGGTAAATCCATGCTGAAGTGAGATGTACCAACTAGCTTCCTTTTCCAGGGACACTATTTTGGACTTGTGTTCCCATTCTACAGACTAAGTTACCAGTTATAATTTCTTAAAATATTTAGTCATCACAATATGGAAATGCTCCTAAAGATATGAGATTATCATTGCATGATGGAAAATGTTAAAAAGCACACACAGGCACCCATACAAATATACATATAAACACAGACAGGAGAAAATACCAGTTACCCTTACAGATTATTATTATTATTTTTTTTATAGAAACAAAGGTTTTCTATGGCTTTCTTTGGTTAATCTTATTCACTGGTCAAAATTAGATTAAAAAGGTTACCGTTCCAGTGAAACTTTACTTGACTCACCCCAGGCACAATTTGTTATTTGGTTCTCTGTCAACCACTGAACTTTGTTAATATTTCTGTACTAGCTTCTGCTTGTTCACTCATTCAAAATGCTTTTTGAGCATCTCTGTGTATAGGTGCTGAACCCTGGGGCAGCATGGTTATTAAGGTGACTGAAGTGCTTGATCCTAAATTAATCTTTAGATGATTTTCTCTCTTATTGGACTATGGACCTTACAGAAAGTGGGAATTTGCCTTATTTTATATTTGTATTGCTACTGCCTAGACTTGTACCTGACTCCAATGAGATGATCAAGAAGTGCTCATTTTTTAAATGTCTTCTTGGTGAAGAATATTTATCAGTTTTATAAAATCTAACCCCTTAGTGGGTCAACCTAATATACGTACATTCTTGGCTTTAAAACTTGGAATAGTTGATATGACCATCATTACTGTCTTTGGAATGTTCGGGAATCTAATGACCCTTTGCTGTCACCCTTTTTATGCCATCGGATCCTCTGACGGGTGCTTTGACTCAGTACTGCGGAATGGTCTTGTCCCTGAGAGGAAACACAGTCTCTGATTCAATGCCCTTAGCAACCAGGAACAGGTCACAGCTGGGGTTTGAATCAGGCTAAATCCCATCAGATGGAAAATCAAGAAGCTGGTGCTTTTGAAGATTATAAATCTGGAAAGCGGCAGAGACGTGGGGCTATGAGTCCCTGCTCGAAGCAGGTAGTGCCACTTCTCTTTGGCTATTAGTGCTGTTTTTTTCTGGCTGATACTCCCAGGATAACTTTAAAAATGGACACATGAAGGGGTACGATTTAAACGTGGGGACCACTAAACCCACTCTCCCCCCTTCAGAAAGGGAAGTAATTAAGATCTTGGAGAAGATGTAAATCAAAATATGGAATGTCAAGGAAATAAAGAGGACTTGAAATAGAATGCCAGAAATTCTTGTTTCAGATCTCCGTGTTTTTCTGAAAGGCGTAAGCACAACTTTACATATAAGAGCTGAAGGCTGGCAAGCCTATTAGCCCACTGGTAACAGTGGGCTAGTTCTGCCCACTGGTTCATGCTTCTGCCTCATGTGACTTGCCTTGGCTTTGTGGTGTGTGTATACATCCCACTTGATGAAACTACTCTTCAGCATTTATTGCGTTTGCTTCTCTGTTCTTGGCCATGAGCCGACTTACTGGCACCATTGCCAAGATGAAGACATTCAAGAGGGGCAAGGTAACTTCTTTCAGCATACATGGAGCTGCCTTCACATCCGGCTATCTCTTGAGCATACTCTCTCCCTGTATCGTACCCCATCTACGTAGAGAGCCTATGCCTTTGAGCTCAGAGTGTTTGCTTTTGAATCCATGCTTCACACATTTTATTTACATGCTTTATTTTTCACTTTATGAGCAAATCGATAACTAGACTTACTCTTCATTGCACTGGATTAATTTTATTTAGTCCTTTTGAATTTGATTAAAAAACTGTCAGACAGAAGTCTTCATTTTTATCAGCAGAATACTTTCACAAAACCGGGTATGAGATATGTTCAGCTAGAACATACTTTTCAAAAATAAAACAATGTTTGAAAAATTCTAGACAGTTACCCCTTTGTTTATCCATGACAACTGAAACTAACCATGGATAAAGCAATCCAAGTCTAGTCAAGTAATCCTTAGGGCATATGAAAAAAAAAGGCTTTTTAGAAAGTTCTTTCTAGATGGATTTAATGTAATTCACCAATAAAGCATCCTCAGAAGCATAATAAAAATTCTACTTAAAATGACATAGCCAGGGCAGAGGAAGATCTACAGTTTGATGAAGATTCAAAATGGATGCTAACATTAAAAATGAGCGGTCATGCAATTCCTGTATAATATAAAGATCAAAATTCCAGGACACTAATTTTGCTTCTAATTTATAAGACAGTATGTTTCTGGGACTGCAAATAGTGTATATGTATATGTGCCTGTGTATTTTACGTGTGTGTGTGTGTGTGTGTGTGTGTGTGTAATCTTCAATGGTAAATGTTTTGAACTCTCTTTTCTCTTCAGAAAAATTGCCACTCAACATGTTGCATTTGTGAATTTCACCAACTAGCATTGAGGATAACTGGGCTGTATTTTATATTTGCACACGCAAAAATGCTCCTGAAAGATGAAATAACATCTATTTTAGTGGAGAACCTGATCTTTTTTGTGCTATATAAAAATGATTAATTTCTGACTTCTTCCCTCTTTTGGTTCTATTCATGTACAAGTAAGAGCATGGGAACATGTGCGAGGCAGCCAGGGTAGTGATAAGGCTCACCTGTGTGCCCGCATACCCATATTGACAACACTCACACTGACACAATTCCACACCCAACGCCTAGGAGCAGTTTTGAAACTGTCTTTTGGATATGTGTGGTGCTCTGCACACTATTTTCTAGTGTGGAGCACGTGTAATGAATGCCTAGAAATGCTCGAAGGAATAGCAATGAAGGGGTTAATGTAGAACACATATAGGCAAATATTGTCAACTATTTTATTCAAATGTTTGGAACTTAAACACAAAATTATCATTAAGTTTTCACAAAATGAGGCATCTGTCGCTTGAAAGGAAAAAAATATTTCAGAAATATGTTTACAGAAATGTAAAAATATTAGGCATCGAGACAGATGTGAACATATTCAGTCACTTGTCTTGCCTGTCAGTCTTCCTCTGAGCCGAAGATCTTATTGTACTCACTCAGCATGAGCTCAGCTATCTGGTTTTGGTATACCATATGTACCGCCATGTTCCCCATTTCATCTTGAGCTCGCAGAAGGGTAGGTCCAAATACAATCCCTAGGCTTTGAGTGGACATGAGGTTCTTGGAGGCTTTGGCCACAATCCTGGAGAGGGATGGGAAAGAGAGAAGATTCTATGAGTTTGAAGCAAAATTGTGGCTACTTTGGATGTATAAAATTCTGTGTTCTTGAATTCGTTTTTCTTTCTTTCAATTTAAAGAAAGACAGTAAGGGCAGTGATTGGCTTTGGCAAAACAGAGAATGCAACACAGGCAAGACATTTTTCTACTTCTAGAAAAATTGCAACTACCATGACATTTTAAAATCTTCTACTCTTCATGCTTTATTGTATGAAAATAGAACTGATGACTCTGGGGAGAGGGATTCATTGTCTTGTCCAGCTTTTTATCCCTGTAGTACCCGGATGTTGTGCATGCTCAAAAGATGTGGGATGAATGAATAAATAAACAGCAAAAATTACTGTAGAGACTTAACAAGATTTGGCCTTCGAAATGTTTATAGTCAGTGGAGGAATCAGGTGAGACATGCCTCAAATCTGTAAGAATCCAAGCACAATAAATAGAATAATACATGTATAGTTAATGATAATTGACAAAGATTTTTAGAAAATAAGTTTTTAGTGATTGGAGTGAGAAAAGTGTTCCTGACAAATGCTAACTGCAAGATGTTTTGTAGAGAAGGTAGGTTCTGAGACACTTAGGTGTATGCCAAATTCTAAGTGTCTCCACTCATTTTGGACATCCCGTTGAGCTCACACCTCAGTAAAATACAGAATCCTGTAGAATTTGCACAGGAAAAGAGTCCCATTAGAATCAAAGACAAGTTTGCTTGTGTGAGGACTGTAGGGGGGAGCTGGAATACCAATGAAACATTAGGATGTGGTTTTATTAATGGTTAACGCTTTGCCTGTTTCAATACAGTACTCTTAAAAGAAAAAAAAAACATTCTAAATACTGAGACTTTTAAACAGTGATGCTTATTCTTACCTTTGAAGCCTACTTAATTTTATAGCAACATTAGGAAGGTGAGGTTTGAGTGATGTTGAGGAAATAGGGTTAGCATATGGAAGGACAGGGTGCTGAGAACACTAAACTCGCAGATCACCAGACATCCCGACGCAAGGGAACCATGAGTGTGGAGAATAAAGTGAGGCAAAGGAACTTCACTGCAAGGCAGAGGGGTCTCCATCTCAGAGCCTATGGTGGAACATTGGAATGCTGGACTCGAGAGGACCCTATGTTTGATCCGCTATCAGAGGAGGCAGGAAGACTTGCTTTATTTCCATCTTTTTACAAACCCAGGTCTTTGAAGTACCATTTCTGTTACCAAGAAGCCACACCTTCTGTCTCCTGAATCAAACTAAGGACCAAAGCCATGGATTTAGGACTCTCCACTGCACAAGTTCACAGCCAGCAAATGCCCTTGACCTAATCAACATTAAAAAAAAAAAAAGTATTGTTTTAAGCAATGGTATTATCTGACTTAATCCGCATAGTCATTCCACAAGGTGGCTTCTGTTATTAAGCCTGTTTTACAAGTGAGAAGACTGAGGCTGAGAGAGAAGTGAAGTGTTTGCTGTCACACGGAGCTGAGGTGCAAACCCAGGCAGTCTGGTTTCGGTGCCTTTGGAAGCATCATTGCCATGGTGTGGGCTAGGACTCCTATCCTTCGTTACTGGCTGGTTTTTCATTCTGCCAACTTCCATGAGATCATAAGATCCTTCCATAGAAGGTCTGAATTTGTATTCCTTACTGTAGAATTGTGATTGACAGCCTGATTCGAATAGATTTATTGTGTGCAAAGGGACTCAAATTTTGACTGAATATTCAAGATTTCTGCCTCCTGTTTTTCACTTTTTATCTGCTTTATTTTACAGGCAGAGCTTTGTACCTGTGAGCACTGATGTCTTAGCTACATTCTAGAAGGGGTCCTCATATTTTAGGGCATCAATGAGTTATCAGAGACTTCAGGTTTAATGTTTCCTTTGAAATATAAGAAACTCTGTCACTTTGCTACTGCATTTACCAACTCTGCAGAATGATTTAAACATTCTCTTAACCCGGAGTTGGGGCCAATGGAGTGAGTGAGACTTTGCTTCTCTTTAATACACCTGTTGACCTCAGCTTAAGATCTCTCTTGAGCCTTTCCCAGAGCCTCTTATTATAGAAGTCATTAGTAAGATTCACTATGAAGGAAAAACAGAGTTTTCTTTTTTGGTTTTAAAGTAAGACCTTTTTGTGTACTCCTTCATTGACTCCATCACAATTAAAAAAAAAAAAAGCTTGCTAAGGCAAATAGAGAAAGAAAACATAACTAATCAATAGAGTACCTATTAGGTAAAAGTTGCCTTAACAACTTCATCTAGAGCTAGCAAAGATCTAAGTTGACAAGATTTTTCTAGCAGAGAACAGGGTGCAGAGGTAATAGGGCACGGAGAAGGTAGAAATAGAAGCAAGAATGTAATGAAAGAGTGAAGATATAAGGCCTCTTGGCCAACAGGGTAGAGGAAGATTAGGACCGGTTCCAGGGAGACTGCAAAGGGAGTGGATGATGTGAAGATTAATTGAGGATTGAAGATGGATTTTCTTATTCAATAACAGCTATAATTTCAGTTAGTAGCAGGACAGTGAAATCCCAGGAGACAGAACTGCATCAAACTCAAAAAGGGGGGGGGCTAGAAATCCAGGGACACCCAAGAGCTGACTATTGGAGAGAGCACTCGGGGCCGTCAGGAGGACACAAGGGTAGAGGTGGAAGAGATCTGTAGCATCTGGAGGAACTTGGGCAAGGGGAGGGGGCGCTCAGTTTTCCAGGGCATCCCAGTAAGCAACGGCATATAGGATGTGGGCCATGAGGGGGGATGAATGAAGGCCAAAATGGGGCTAGACTAGTTTTCAGTTTTCCCCAAGCTCTTCATGTTCTTCCTTCTCAGCCAAAGGCCTGGTCTTTGAATCCAGAGTAGGACCAAATCTAGAGGAGGACATTGAGACGTAGTTTAAATAGGATGGAGAGTAGGAGGCTAGAACTGCAAGTCAGACTCCACCTCGGGGAAAGATTTCTCTATCTCAGCCAGTGGGTTATGCAAGAGGACTCTTGTAATGGATTTCTGCCAATGCATTGGTTTCCTAAATTTCCTGTGGACAAATGTTCATTTTGTGCTCTTATGCATGTGTGAATGTGGAGCATTCATTCCATCGCAAACTTGTATCCTTTCTGTCCATTTCTCTGCACACTTTCTACTTGACTTTAATAAAACCGGCTTTAACTTATGAGTGCTTTAAAATAATCTTGTTATCAGTAGATTTTATTAAACAACAGAGTTTTTTGTATTCTTGTTATATTTACATTACTGCAGGTTAAATTTCCCTAACAGCTTGGAATTTTTTCCTAATTTTGGAAAATCAAGTTACGTGCAGGAACTTTTAGAAAAATCAAATGTAGTTAAGAAAGTAAGTTAATAAGACAATGTGGAAGTGCATTAAATAGAATCCATGCTTTCTGATTCACTGTTAGAGAATGTGTGCTTGTGTGTGTGTGTGTGTGTGTGTGTATGTTTATATATACTTCAATTATTTTTCTGAATATCATCCAACCAGTTGAGTGTTGAAAAATCAAACAACTTTTCAGTTAGAAAAGGTGCTGAGAATGAAGACTGATTTGGGGTAGCAATCACGATCTACCAAATTATGATTCGTGTCTATAGGCAAATACACTGTCACATCAATGTTTAAATCAGATTAGATTCCCTTCTAATAGTGGGAAGCAAAGAAGTCCCTCAAACAGAGGATGTCTTGGAAAATGTATTAAGGCCATTGCAAACTTCCTTACTAAAATGTGAACTTACCTATTGTCTACCTCAACAAACTGTTAAATACTCAAGTGGTTGGTTTAGGACCCCAAAGAGAGTCAACCATAATTTCAAAGTACTGCCAGCATACTATCCTGAAAATTTATTTGAATCTCAGGGTTTTTTTGTGTGTGTTTGGTTTGTTTTGTTTTTACTTCAAATCATTGGATATCAAAATTCCCACTCCCGCTGTGGGGACCAGCTGGGTATTACAAGTGCCATTATTTCTAAAGACTTGAACTAGTAAACATATGTAGAGAGAAACATAGGCTAGTAAAGGAAAGAAAAGCCATGCATGGAAAAAAAATCCAATCTAGTACCAAAGATGGAAAACTCTCAAAAACAATAAGTTATTCTTCTAGTAGCTTAAAATGCAGTTGAATTGTATTTTTGGAAGGGAGGATCTGACTCAGAAACCATGAAGTTTTTTACTACGGGTCTGATGATATCTTTCACTAAAGTGGATTCTGCAAACCCCCTTTCTGTGATAAGAGTTACAAAAATAGACATTTCAGAGTAAAATCATTTTTGGAGAAAATTGCATGCCATTTTTTCCCTTGGATATTCACAAAACACAATAACATAATAAAGGCTCTGAAAAGTCCTGAAGAAAAAGATCCCTGCTCATCTTTGCTTGACTCACGTCTTCTCTAGCTGACTCAGATGTCATAGATCTCTTTCCTGAGGAGTTATGTTTTAGGAAATGCTGCTCTTAGCTTGCTTTCCTAAAGGCCTACTATGTAAGTTTGAAAACGTTATGGATTTTGCCCTCCTATGCCACCTGGCTTTGGAACTCTGTGGCAGCTGACTCAAAGAGGTCAAATTGTGGTCATTTCTGGAAAGTTCCACCCCTCTGGTAGGGCTTAGATTTCATTAGGCCTTAAACTCCGTGACAGTGTTGTAAATTTTGAGCGATGATTTAACCTGTTTTCGGCAAATAAATGAAAGAAACTCCCCTTCTATGGCAAAACAAAGACCAAAAGGTAAAAGAACACATCTGAACGAGAAAGGTGAGAGCAAAGACATGGTTGAAAGATTAATGTACAGTGAATTGATGGATGGGTTAGGAGGTGCAAAAACATTCAGATCTTATAACAATATTTGGGAATTCCTCTACATGGCTGTTTACTCACCATTAATTTATTCCCAGAAATTCTTACAGCAAAGATTCTAAGCAACATGAAGAGCTCGAAGTTTAGTGACTGTTAATGCTTGACTAATAGGAAAAAAGATCCCAAACTGCACTCTTTCGAAAATGGCTATTTATTAATACTGCTTAGTTTAAAATAGCCTGACAAAAATAATTATGATTTTTTAAATTTGTTCATGAAATAGCACTTGATATACATTCACTGTAAAAGCAATTCTAATACTGTTAAGTAAAATTCAAGTTTATAAAATCTTGAAATGGGTAAGAATTCATTTTTCTGGCAAGAGCTGCAAAACTGATATATAGTTTACAGCATAAAAAGGAGAGGAAATGCCAGAGCTACTTTTTGTTGGGTCCAAATGGAAGGAGCAATGATCCATCAATTTAAGATTATTTTAGAAATAATCTATGATCCGGTGCTACAGATGTTGGACCCCAGACAAAAAAATCCTTGCAGCCTTCTGCTGGGTAAGTTTTTTCCAAAAGTGAGCTGAATTGCTAACCCAAAGAAATTTCTTAGTTGCTTTAAATCACAACCAAATGACTCAGACTGAAAGAGAGCTTTACTATAAAACTCAAAATTAATGCTGAATTAAGAAGACCAAAGCATTTAATAATAGTTCAGCTCCAAACAAATATACAGATGCAAACTTTCTTTTAACTCTGTGCTTTGCTGTTACCATAGTGACTTGCAGAGGAAGTTGAAAGCCACATAATTGCCTGCAGGACAACTCTCAAGTTATTGGAGGTGTATTAGAAGTGCTCCCTTCCCTATCTCTGGAATGCTGTTATTTTCCAACACACATAACCTTACGATGGTTTAATTTGAATGGGGAAATTGTGGTGGTAAATGTTTTCTTGCCATCAGGTCACACCTGCTGAGAAAATACAGCTTAGGCACTTGTATGTGAAATGTTACTTGTGACTTTGCCCACTTAAGTGAAGAGAAGCTGTTAAAAATAGAATAAATTTTCAATGTGCTTGACTTATGATTCACATGTGCTACGACTATTTTGAGGGGATCCTTGCTAACCATAGCTTGCCTTGCCTACCCTCTTTTGTACAAAGTATGCTACTGTCTACAGTGGTCTTTATCTTTTTTTTTTTTTTTAATAAGACTGAGGACTAAGGAGAAATTCAATCTTTTCCTTTGCAGTCATGGCTGGATGTTAGAAAAATTTTCAAATATTGCAAAAGCAGAATAATGCTCATAAATGTTTTTGTATTTAGCTCTAATGTGTGTTGACGTGGTCATTCACTGGTATTTCAGCCATTTTTAATATGTTAAGTTACAAATCAATTGGTTTAAACTGATTTTAAAGTATTCAATTTTACATCTAAATATTACATTATTTTTTTCTTTTTCTTTTTTTTAAGTTTTTTTAAATTTTTATTTATTTATGATAGTCACGCAGAGATAGAGAGAGAGAGAGGCAGAGACACAGGCAGAGGGAGAAGCAGGCTCCATGCACCGGGAGCCCAACATGGGACTCGATTCCGGGTCCCCAGGATCGCGCCCTGGGTTTAGGCAGGCGCTAAACCGCTGCGCCACCCAGAGATCCCTCTTTTTTTTTTTTTTTTTTTTTACATTATTTTTTTTCCAAAGCAAGTTGACAACTACTCTTCTAAATGGGCATCATCCCTATATTCTGACATTTTTGCTTTTAAATAATCTTTTAAACCATGTGCATGTAATTCCCTCAAAGCACATTATGGAAAAGGAGCTTCATATGGCAGTTGCATATTCATAGCTGACATGGCCTTATTCTTTGCAATTAGTAAATACCTTTTTACGCTGACTTCAATGTAGAAGATTGAAACATTTTCAATTATTTACTTGTTTCATACTCATTGATTGCACATTAGAGGGAGATTCTAAAGTACCTTTAAAGCAATATTCAGAATATCTAACAAGATTAGGAGGACTTGGTAAAGTAAAAAAAATAATAATAATAATAAATTATTTCTAGGGAAATATGTATTCTGTATGGTAACAACACTATAGATAAAATGGGATATTATAGCCAAAGCCCTTGTATAATAGATAATATAAAAAATAAACACTAATAATTACTAGTTGTTGAATATCTATAACATGCTAATGATCGTGCTTCAAATAGATCACAATTTTCAAAGTCAGATTTAAAAATTGGTTTTATTTTTTTCTGATTATAAAGTAACATCAGAATTTGGAGGGTTTAGAAAAGTATAATAAAAGGAAAAACCCACCAGTAACTATAAACAATAGCTCAATGTAACTAGTATTCATTTATAAAAAATCTATTGAGTGCCTACTAGGTATTGAACACTATTTTGGATGTCAGGGATAGTGCAAGGGGTGAAATAGACAAAATCTTTGCCCATATGAAGTTTATAATCTAGTGGGAAAACCAGACAACAAATAATACACCAACAAATATACAGTGTGATTTTAGTCACTGAAGTACAGGGAAAACTGAGAAGTAGTTCTTCCACTGATCCCTTTTAAAAAACCCTAGTCACCAGGAATCCACCTCCAGAGATTCTTGTTTACTTAGCATGGGTGAGGCCCACCCACCTGCAGATAATATAGCCCTCAGATAATTCTAATGAGCAGAGAGTAGTGGGAAATGCTGCATGTGGTAGGCAGGGTACTCAGGGAGCCCCCCTGAAGGAAGGGACTTTTGAGCAGAGATCTGCTTAGTTGCATATCCCAGGGGAGGGAAAATCCAAGGTAGGGAATAGTAGATGCAAAGCCCCAGCCATGACGTTGTGCTTGGTTCTAGAAACAAAGAAAGGGAGAGTGTGGCTGAAGACTGGGGAGTGACTCAGAGGACGTAGGGAGGCTTTGAGGAGTCTCATGGGCCTTGGTAAACGTTCAGGATCTAATTCCAAGAGTGTAGGAATCTAATCTTGGGTTTTGAGCAGGAGCATGACACTGTTAACATTTAGGTGATATGAAGTATAAATAATTTATCTTCATATGTATTTGAGAAATCCTTTTTATATAATTTATACCCAGCATTTTTTGACTTTGATCATGAGCAATTCTCATGTCTTACGTATGTAATACTTATTACTGCCTCACTACCGTATATGGGACAGAATGGCTTGTACACTAACCCTATGATTTCTTAGTGTAAGTGAAACAGATATATAAAAACATCTTTCCATGGTTTCTTCCTCCACATTTTGGAGTATTTCTTTAGGCAATGATTCCCAACCAGAGGCAATTTTGACCTCCATCCTGCTCCACCCCCAACATTTGGCAATGTTGAAAACATTTTTGATTGTCATGACTGGGCGGGGTGTTGCTACTGGCATCCAGTGGGTAGAAGCAAAGGATGTCCATAAGCATTCTACAATGCATAGGACACGCCTTTCAACACACAAAAACATTTGCAGCCCCAAATATCAATAGTGCTGCTGTTGAGAAACCCTGCCTTACAGTAAAATAGTAGAAATGCAACAACTAGATCATTGGTTCTCAAACTTTCTCATTCGTGAGATTCATTTGGAAGCCATGTTAAAACACAGATGGCAGAGCTCTACCTCCAGATTTCTGATTCACCAAGTGTGGGGAGGGATTTGAGAATTTGCATTCCTTACAAGTTCCCAGATGATGATACTGCTCCTCCAGGGACCACACTTTGAGGACTCACACTAGATCATTAAGTTACAGCTCTTCTTTTTAAAAAATATGATAACATGTGGGAGGGCCTACTAGTCCTGTGAACATCATCGTCATCTGGTACTACTCTTTAAAATAGTTGCCAATTGATAGGCATTTTTCAATGGCCTGTCATTCCTTGAACTTAGGATTCTTTGAATTTGGAAATGTGTGCAAAGTTAAAGAAAAATAAACAGCCATGTGGTGGATATTCTCTTCTGTGAATAGCTATGCATATCTCCTGCTCCCTTTCTCCTTAAGAGCGTGTAATTTTGTGTGTTTGTTACTTCAATCCATTTTATTTATCTTGTATGACCAAACTAATGCATAAACTTTGAAAAAAAAGTCCTAATCAGGAATATACAAAGTAAAAGAGTAAAAAACCTCCCATTGTCTAGTCAAACTCCTTAATGATAACTAAAATTAATAGATGGATATTTTTTCTGGATGTTTTTCTATCATCTATCTATCTATCTATCTATCTATCATCTATCTGTCCTCTATCATCTATTTATCATCTTAATATATATGTATTTTTCTTTTTTTAAAAGAATAAAATTTAAAAAATACATAATATGCTACAATTCGCTTTTTCCCCTTTAACTATGTATCATGGGCATCTTTCCAAGTCGGTATATATAAAAATACCCCATCCTTTTATAAAAGTTGTTCCATTTCATAGTATGGAAATACCTTAATTTATTTAACCATTCCTCTGCTGGTTGGCTTTAGATTGCTTCTAATTCTTTGTCATTAGAGACAATGAACATCCTTGTACCTACAGATTTGTAAGTTTTTCATGTATAAAGAAGCATGATATTTCATTATTTTTTGTTGTACTTATATTCTCCCAATTTTTGATTCTTTAATTTTATTTATTCACATTTTTATGTGTGCATACGTAGTACTATTTCTTTTGGAATTTCTACCATCGTTTTTCTTATTATAAAATTCACTCATTTAAAGAGATCAGATAATACCATTAATGTTTTCTCCTAGCTTTTAAGATAATTTTATTTTTCAACATACCCTCTAATTCGTCTTAAATATATTTTAACAGGTTAAATGGAATGGTAATCTAGATTTATTTCTTTGTAAAAGCTGGCTAATGTCTCCAATAGTATTTGGTGGCATAAATTGCCTATTTCCCATTGATTTTTGATGTTATATTTTGAGGACAGTTCTTTATAGTCACAGACACACATACCTCGAATATCCTACTTTGCTGATGATCTCTGTGTATATTCTGAATGAGCACTTTGCTGTTTAAGTCATTTTAACTTCATTGTGTATTTGGGATATTCCTCCTATTTTTTTTTCTTTTTCAGATGTGAAACACAATTTTCAGGTCAAAAGAAGGAGCCTGATAAAAATATTGAATAATTTGACCAAAGCCACGTAGGAAATGGCAGAACATATATTAAGATGTAGATTTTTTTATTCCTCTGGAATATGGATGGTCTTTCCACAAATAATTGAGATTCAAGAATTGTAAGTTTGAAACCCAGGTGTTTCCTAATGGCGAGGCCTGAGGCCTAGGGAAGACTGGGGGAGAGAAGTGAGAGTCAACAAAAAGTCTTGCGAGACATATTATGATTTTTGTAATCACCTAATTTATGTTCAAGGATATGTTTACAGAGCTGAGAAGGGTGTCTTAGGTGGCAGAAAAACCACATGAATCTCTATTGCTTTTTCTCCAGATTTACACAGTGTTTTAAACTTTTGAAAACATTTGTTTCTCATTGTGATTGGAAATATACTATTGGCAAAATAGGTTGAGAATCTCAGGTATGGTTTCCCTTAGGTGCTTTTTTTTTTTTAAGGTTTTATTTATTTAGTCATGAGAGACACACAGAGAGAGAGAGAGACAGAGAGAGAGAGAGAGGCAGAGACACAGGCAGAGGGAGAAGAAGGCTCCATGCAGGGAGCCCGACGTGGGACACGATCCCTGGCCTCCAGGATCAGGCCCTAGGCCAAAGGCAGGCGCTGAACCGCTGAGCCACCAGGGCTGCCCACCCCCCAGGTGCTTTTAAAATGGTTTTAGCCATCCATTTGACCGTGTCAGTAGTAAAAGAAGTCTTAATTTTTATGCCCCTGAACTCTGCTGATTCACCAGTAGCTGCTGATAATGTTAGCTGGGAAGACATCGATTTGGGGTGAAAGAATAGGAAATATCTTATATGTAGGGATTATCTTTAGAAAACACGATAAGACCATCCTTATTCTCTACCTGAATTTGTCCAATAAGGCAGTTGAGGAAACAAGTATGTTGTAGAAACATTTTATACAGAATATGGGGGTTGTGCATGGGCCAGCATTAATAGGCCAACCAAAATAAGGCACCTAATTATGAAGTATTAGTGGAAAATATGGAACTTAGATATTTGCCTAGTAATGTTAGATAAGACTAAAAGGAATGCTATCAATGTAGAAAGTCAGAATTCATCAGCCTCTTAGTTTTCCTTTTCACATAGGTGAGGAGAACAGCTATTTTACTTCTGACTAAGGGCATCTATATCAAACCTTCAGCAGTTTTCTTGAAAGTTGTCTCCTTGCTTAAAAGATCCCAGAATAGCTTGAAAGAGAATGAGTTGCCATTTGGGTATCATCATTCATTCCTCCATGCTTAATTTTACTTTCTGAGAAACGAAAAATTAGTTTTAGATACTTTTTACAGTGACCTGACTTTAGGAGAGACACCGCACAACCAGAGAGCACCAAGGCAAATGTGCCCAGCACAGTGGTGTACTCTTCAGTGCTGGAGTGCAGGGACTGACGGTGGGTGTTACATTTGGAAAAGAGAATAGTTAGTGAAGTCATGATAACCGAGTGCCGAAAGCCATGACATAGAAGAAAAAGTTGACTTCCCTCTTGTAAATCCAGTTCCTGGAATTAGCCCAGAGACTGACTTCATCTCCACATGCAGAATTCAAGTTGTGAAAACAGAGGAGGTTTCTTCAAAAGATTCATGCTTATTACAGAAAATTTAGGAAAATGCAGACAAGTTGAAATAGAAAATGAAAATCCCTCATAATTCCACCACTTAGATATCACTACTATTAGTGTTTGGTTTTTGATGTTTCCGTATGTGTACCAGAAAAATACTGTGAGCAACTGCCAAGGTTCTTAAATATTCTGGACTTAAGAAGGCCATGAGTCCCCCATCAGGAGGTGTTCAGTGATGGTCGAGATTCTTCTATTCAATGGCAAGTTGAATAACATCTAAAATGTAGTTTGGGCTCCCATATTAAAATGAAAGAATGGACGTTCTGGAAAGTCAAACTATCATTTGAGATGAGATGGGATAATATCTAATAACTGAGGTTTCTTTCCCAGCCTTCTGGGTACTTCTTACCTTTCCTCAAGATTCCCCAATGCTGCTGACTAGCAGCATATCAAGCTCAGTGAAGAGATGATGCAGCAGAAAAGTGTGGAACATGCTTTGGAGATTTGCAAAAGAGGGCATGTGAATTCCAAGGACTGTATCTTTGAATTATAAGATCCTAAGTGCCCAAGGACTCAGAGTTACAGTCAAGGCCTAACAAGTAGATTGGAGGGTAGATGAAGAGCCAGGCTACTCTGCTGAGAGAGAGAGATTCTCTGGGCTGGAAGAAGGAGAGTTAGGGAGAAGAGAGCTGAGACTTTGGTCAGGTCCCACAGAAGTGGTCCGGTCCCAAGCCCTTCCTACCCCATTCCCGGAAGATATAGGCTGTTAGAAGGTTTGAGGATTCTGAGATCAGACAGGCTCAGATTCTTCTTGAAGAAAACCTAGGGGTATAGTAGGATTCCAGAGTTCCTCATGTTTTATATACCAGAGATAGTTAGACATTTCTGCATGGTAGGTCTTGGGAAAGCTGATGTCAGATAGGCTCACAGAGCTCTGCCTGGATGGGGACTCAAACAAGATCTGGTCCTGGAAGTTGGGGATGATGACAGGAAAACAGGAGAGAATGAACATCAGCTTGGACAGGTGACAAGAGCCAGACAATTTTCCACCCTGCTTATCGGCTTTATTATCTTTTTCCAGTAGAATGTAAACATCTAAAGCACCAGGATTTCATTTGTTTTTGTTTAATGCTATATCCCTAGACCAAGATTAGTATTTGGCACATAGTACTAGGTGCTCAATAAATATTTATTGAAATACTGTGTAAATGGTTGCTCTACCTGGCCCCAACAAATGCTTAGGCTGTACACAGCCCTCCAGATCTAGAAATGGCCCAGGAAAGTGTCTAGAAGACACTCTGAGTTGATTAAATTATCTAGAAGAATGGGCCTTGAAAGGGAAAATTATTTTGATTATGGCACAATAATTACATTTCCTGCATATCTCAGTTTTACACCTACTCTGTGATGATGAGAACCTGAAGGCAGTGAAGAGAGCAAGCATTTCTGGAGAGCTTGTGAAGGGCCTCTAATTGTACAGATTGCCTTTCCTTCCTATGTACTATTGACAATGAGTTTCCAACATGTACCCAGTTTGAACAAAATTAGAGGAAGGGACTTAGAATAGAATGTAATTTTTATCTGGTTTATATTATGGATGGTGGAAGTTAAAGATAATGACACCATCTAAAATCTGACCACCAAATTCCATTTTAGGTAAAATGCTCAATGTATCTGCAAAAATACAAACCCCTTCAAAATGTATATAATGCTTGGCTCAAAGACAGAAACTATTTATTTTGCTTTTACACATATAAATTTATAATCTGTACTGCGGTAGGGAAATAAAATGTGCCAGTTTCTACATATGTACTTGTACATATGGATGTTGGACTAACTCATGATTCTATTGTTTAGCTCACCCATTTGTAATCACCTGTTATAACAAATTCCATGAGCAGGATGTAGTGTGTCATTGTTTAGGGACCACAATGAAGCACTCACTATACTGGCCTTTACAGAAGGGTCTTCTAGTCTCCAGACTCCTTAGAGATCATTCCTATCTTTACCAATGTGATAAGGATGGTGGCTCCTTTGGATACAGAGCTGGGCTACTTGGATTCCCTGCCTCACTATAGGAAATGAAGCGAGCAGATGGCCTCAATTGTCTTCTTCAACTTTTACTTCAACTGCAGTGAGCCACTTCACCCAAGGGCACTGGCTAACCCGCTGCAGATACAAATGTGGCCCTTTCTTCTCACTGTGGGACAACACTGATGGGTTGCATGGACACCAGAGCTCCCAGTGGAGTTGGCTGAGGTTTTGTTCGGTCCACTTCTCTATTCAACTTCTTCTGTCCAAATCTATTCCTGCCCTCTCCCTTCCACAGAGTTTCACAGTCCCTGCATATTGAACTCTGTTTCAGGGTCTCCCTATAGATAACATAGCCTGTGATTATTGATTCTAAAAGTGGTCCAAGAAAGGGATTTGGAGCTGGGTCACTTGCTGCCATTACGGCTGGTAATGAAGAGTCTGTCGGTGACAGCCAAGCACAGTTAGGTCTTAGCACAAGATGGCAGACCAATTGTTAAAACTCTCACTGGAGGTGAATTGGGATGTTATGTCCATGAAGGAGAGAATAGTACTTGGAATAATATATTAGGCATTTAAAAATAATGGTGGGAGTTTGTGGATGGTAACTGCAAGATCAATGAGATTGAAGGGCTATTGCTAAGCACCAGTGATACTCTCCGAAAATGTTGTTTGCAATTATAGGGCTTTTGCCTTGTAAATCAGGGTTGACTATAGGAATGCCCATTACAGAACTAGGCTTTTGGATAACAATAGGGATAATAAAACACTGAAATAATAGAGGCCAGGTGGTAGGACTTGATTGCTAGAAACCAGGTAGATGCAGTTACAATAATTAACAGCAGGGCCCACGGGCAGCCACAGGGACCTGACTCAGAGAATTATGAAGACAGTTAATAGAATATGGGATCCCCAAGAAAAAAAATAAATGGACAGGCAACAAGGATGTTATTCAGCTTGTATCACTGTATTAGAATGCTACATCTCGTCATAGTTTGGGCTACTACTGCTCCTGAGCACTTGGGGCTTCTTGTCCAGGGACCAGCAGGCCAGAAGAGTGACCATCTAGGCACAGGTCATTAACCCTGATCAAATGGAGGGAGTTGGGTTGCTGTTTTATAATGGGGACAGGGAGTAATATGTGAGACATCCAGATGATCCCCATGGGGTCTCCAAGTTCTTTGTCACCCGGTTGTGACAGAGATGGTTAATGGCTAGACTAGTGATCCTTGAGAAGACATGGTGATCAGAGCTTGGACCTCTAAGGGATAAAGGCCTGAGATGCTGCAGCAGGTCAGCCATCATGATCAGCAGAGGTGAGGGTGAGGGGAACTAGAAAAGACTGTGGAGAAGACAGTGAGGGTCAGTCACAGGCTGGGGCCCAGCTGCCGCTGCAGGCCTTGCTTTCAGCCTACCAAAGTTTCTCCCTCAAAGGCTTCCACAGAAAGTGAGGCCTGCTGGAGTCCTGGGGAACTGCCCCCTCCAAACATAAAGAATGGATTTTTACACTGTGGTGGACACAAGATATGTCTAGTTATCTCCTCAAGGAAGGACTATTGCTCCCGGTTTAGATGCTAGGCAGCAGTGAGCTTCAGTGGTCTAGTCTTGCAAACTTTGCCTCAGCTGAAGAGAGCCTAACCCCAAGAGAGTCTCAGAGATAGTCCATAGTCAATGACTGATCATGGTGGAGGGTAAAAAGGCCAAGCCATTTTGGTCCATTTGGAGACAACTCTGATGGGCCATAGATGCTCTAGAACTCCTGTGTGTTGGCTAGACTATGTTGGGTCACCTCATAGTTTGGCTTCTCTTTCTTTCTCATCCTGTTCCACTCCTTCCCCTGGTGTTCATAGAAAACCATCATCATGTGACATCCAACCTGTGATTCTAGTCATGAGCTCTGGGGAATCAGAGAAGTTCAAGTAAAAAGAAAACTGCTTCAGAAAATGAGACCTGAAATCTAGTTCAGAGTCTAGCTCTGACCAGCTCAGTGTTCATGAATCATTCCATTCCACTCCAAATTCATGTTTTATCATCGACAAAGGTGGGATAAAACCTACAAACTTCTGCGTATAAAACAAACGGTGGAGATAAAAAGTACATCATAGAGAATATGGTCAATAATATTGTAGGTAATGTTGTAGGGGAAACAAACAAACCTGGGATGAAGTCCTCATGCCCTGTGTATAGAGTTTCATGTTTTCCAAACTTGTTCTTGGTATTTTTTTTTTTTTTGTTCTTGGTATTTTAAAGCAGAGATTCTCAATCCCAGCTGCACGTTAATATCATCTATGGAGCGTTCAAAACCATATCAACATCTGGGACTAACCCACAGAGAATGTGTTGCATTTGGCCCACAGTGAGGTCTGGGTATGATAAAAACTCTGCATGTGATTCTTTATGTGAGAGATGAGAAGCACTGGGCTTGGGTGAGCCTGGAATCTCAGAATACATTTTTTTTTTCCCTCTCAATATGGTATATTGACTACATGGTCTTAGATAGTCCGAAAGGTTCTCCGAGCCTCAGATGCCTTGTCTAGAAAGTGAGGTTAATGGCCAAACTGACCTCTGGGGTTGTTTTGAAGATCAAATGAAAAGTGTGCACAAAGCTTTTCACAATTCTAGAAATGTTCGTTTTTATCATATGTGATAACATTTACTTCTGTTAATTGTTAGTTTATAAACAAGGAAAGGGAGGTTAGGACTCATTGGTTTTCTGCTTTGGCTAGAGCTTTTGAAAGAGCAAAGAAATTGCACAGAGATCCCGATTTAGCACCCAGGATTGAGGCATGGGTCCCTGAGTTTCTAAGAAGTGTCACTGGCACATCTGATGTGCAGCCCCCAGATTTGCCTGTGACGCTTTATAGAAACTCAGGCACTTTAAAGACTTTTGGCTAAATGACCTGTCTAAAGTTCACACAGCCCATTAAGTGAAAAAGTCGAGACCCAAATCTAGACCTTTCTATGCGTCTCTTGAGTTTTATCTGCTCCCAGTCATACAGAGTTTTCATTCTTGCATGTACATCCTATCATGATATTATGTGTTAGTCATAAAATATAGTAATAGAGATAAGAGGGATTTTGAATTTAAAACATTGTATAAATATAATGTACTATGGTTATTAAATATTAAAATAATTACTCCTCTTTCATTAGAACTGAACCATATGATTTGTGTGCTTTTAGTGACTAAAAGGTGAAACTTTCTAGGTAACATATTTTTGAGAATATATGAACCAAGCACAAATTACACATAGTGACGCCAAGGCTTGAAATAATGTAAGCAAGCATAAAGTGAAACATTTCAGTGACTTCGAAGTAGAGTAATGTACTGCAACTGTCCTGCTCCCCTATCTTGAACACACTGACTTAATTTGGCATCACGAAGGAAGAGAATAGCATAAAGACAGAGAAAAGATAAATAGAGAAATGAAGATCATTTTAGTGTGATCATGACCAAGCCATTCATATTTCTCATATAGCCTGGAAACAATCTCATACTTATTGGAAGATGTGACCTTTAAATGTTCCTTACTTGCAAAAAGACAAATATTCCAGAAGCCGGGTGTTAGCTTGTGGAGTCATCTGTCCTGCCTGCCCTTCGATTGGAGGCTACTGCAGGGAGAGTGCAAGTTGTAGATGAGCAAATGTGTTACTTATTCTTTTCATTTGCAGACTTAGGGTAAGCTTCCGTTGACAGTTCTCTGATTTCTTTAACATAGCAAATCTTTAATCAGTCTAGATATGTTAAAATGTGATTTTTTACAGCGAATTGACCTGAGTTGAGTACTTGAGTTGAAATGTGTATTTTTCCCCCTCAAAAGCTGACTTGTAGCGAGAAAAAAAATCAGATATTCTATGATATACTTTGCCTTAGTGACAAGATGTTTTTGGGGAAATCATCCAAGCTTGAAATAAAATCTTTATTGAAAGTAATTCTACATTCATGCCAGTCAGATACATTGTAGGATTAGACCAGATATCCCATGGGAAAACCACGGTATATGCACCAGGCAGACTTGATTATTTGGACCTCCTGTCAGTTCTTAACTTGCTGACAATGGCTGAAGCATTCACGGCTGCTACAACTCTGTTTTCATCTTTATTTTGAGAGAAAGTTAATACACTTTACCTTAACTACGCCAAATGTACTGGAAAATAACCCAGTAATAAGATACACCCCGCCTACCAAGTGATATCCGTATGTAGAGAGCGTTTAGTTGTGCATTTTAAGGACACAAATATGAGCAGCAAATGACTGAAAGATATTGTGATTATTTTTTCAACTTGAACTTTTAAATTTTTCTGGCAAAGCCTCCCGTGTGCTGTCTTAAAATCAATGTGTATATGTAATCATGGAGCCAAGTAGATGGGCTCTCATTGTAAATTACCTTCAAATGGCAGGGCAGCCTTTTAAATATTAATTATTATTATTACTACTATTACTACTACTCAGGAATAATTAGGTTATCAATGTTATTTGGTGTCAAAAAGAAAGACAGAGATGTGTTATGTGACATTTGGTTCAACTTAGAGAATCAACCACAGCTTAGGATATGGGTTTGGGGAAAAATCATAGAATTGTTTTTGGGGGCATAATTAACACCATAATGAAAGAAGAGAGAAAAAAGGTATACCTCCAAATTTAGACTTAGATTCTGATTCATTGTGAAGACAACATATCATTATAGTTCTAGGGGAAAGGAAAAGACATGACCCCCCCCCCCCACACTAGATGTTTGATACTAACCACGTTCATTTAAAAAATTCAGAACTTAATTCTGTAGTTCTCTTTTTTCGGTTGTATATTCTAAAATTCATTGCTGTCATGTCACCAAAGAATGAAAACAAGAAAATGAAGTGGCCCATGACTCACGTTTAAGGACAGAAATGATAGTCTGGTATCATGTGCCCCGAAATTATAACCTACTCCCCCAGACGAAATCTCCATGCGAAAAGAACATGTGTTTGAGAACCACATTTCCTACCTGAGCAATGCACTGGTTAAAAAAGTTAAAACTTCAGTTTAAAAGACTTGTTTTTAAATTTACAAAGATCATTATGTGTCCTTCAGTGGGTGACTGGGTAAACAAACGGTTGGACATACAATGGAATATTATTCAGCGATAAAAAGGAGAAAGCTATCAAACCACAGGAAGATGTGAAGGACTCTTGAGGCATATTACTAAGGGAAAGAGGTCAGTCAGAAAAAGGGTGAATACTGTGTCTCCGAGTATCTGACATTCTGGAAAAGGCAAAACTCTCGAGATAGTAAAAGATAGGTGGTTGTCAGGAGTTAGCAGGAAGGGAGGGATGAGTAGGAAGAACATGGAGGTATTTTTAGGGCATGGAAAATACTGTGGATGATACTACAGTGGTGGATACGCGTCATTATACATTCGTCCAAATCTTTGTAATATACGAAGTCAAGAGTGGACCTTAAGGTAAACCCTAGGGGTCAATTAGGAACAGTGTATTGATGTCAGCTCATCAATTTCAACAACTGGACCTCACTATGCAAGATATTAATAGTAGGGGAAACTCGGAGTGAGTGGGGGCGGAAGTACAGGGGAACTCTGTAGTTTCTGCTCAGTTTTCTATCAACCTAAATCTGTTCTGAAAAATAAAATCTATTAATTAAAAAAAAAAGTAAAAAAAAAGAAAGGAGATAATGACAGCAGATTGCATGCACTGGAGGTCCAGAGGTCAGTTCCCCTGCTCCTCTATCCTTATGGCCACAAACATCTGAATTGCTTTGCACTCTGTTCACCGTATCCAAAGTCATATTTAAGCTCGTTTCTGCGAGGGAGCCTTTAAAAATTGTATTCCGATCACTTCCTTATTTGCTTTCTTGGCATTTAAACATTCAGATTGTATTACATTGTTGTCGACGTGTTTTATTTTTATCTCTCAGTTATTTCATGAACATATGTTTTATCTTTCTCAATTAGATTGCAACATCTTTGACTTTAGGTGGTGTGTCACCTTCAGCTCTACTCCTCTTTTTGTTTGCAGTAGAAAGTGTAGGCATTCTATAGCATCTTATTATTATAAATAGCTTCTACTTTAATAGGTGGCTGAAAGGTTAACTTTTTCCTCATCTGGATGCCTTTTTGCTCCAGCAGAAAGGGAGCTAACCTGACCAGCAGTTAGAAACACCCCCATGTTTTTCTATCAACAGTTGCAACAGAGCTGTCCACAGTACTCTTCTGAGCTGTCCTCTCCGAAGTCCAAGAGGAAGAGCCAAGTTTCTCGGCTAAGATGTTAAGTCCCTTTCCACGTTATTCCTCCTTCCCCTTCTACTCACTCCTGGTTTCTCTTTTTACTTTCTTTGGAAAAAAATTACCGATAATGGCCAGAGAATATAATTTGGATATACAACAATCTGATACTACATGGAGATGAGGTTTTTTTTTTTTTTTTTTTTTTTTTAGAAAAGGAAATTCAGTAAGTGCAAAACATCTTCCTCAGATGCGCCATTTCAAAGGTTTTATGAGGTAGTGAGAAATTGGGTGAAGGTGTCAAATATAGAATGCAGGAGTAGTGGAGTTTGTCTTGGAAAGTCTTGCTTCCTGTCAGGTAATGTCTACCTCACCCAAGTGAGGAAGAATCCACTTCACTGGTCTATAGAATTGTGTAGCGATCCAGGAGACCCAACTCACCCAGATTACCACAGACCCTGAGGAAAATGAGACTCCGTGAGGAAGCTTTAGTCTCAGGAGCGCACATCAGTTTTACTGCCTGGGTGGAAGATCAGCTTATACAAAGCAACGGAAAGCCTGCCCTTCTCCCCTGACTCCACTTTTTACTGTGTGAGGGACTTGAGGGACTCACTCAGCCTTCCTCAGCATCAGCTTCCTCATTTGGAAATGTAGATGGTTGGACTGGATGACTTCTAATTGCCTGTGCTCTGAATCTGATTGTTGGGCAATGTAACCTTTAATTTTTTAAAGGATTTTATTTATTTATTCATGAGAGACAGAGAGAGGGAGAGAGACAGAATGAGAGAGGCAGAGACACAGGCAGAGGGAGAAGCAGACTCCATGCAGGGAGCCCGATGTGGGACTTAATCCCAGGACCCCGGGATCATGCCCTGGGCCGAAGGCAGATGCTCAACCACTGAACCATCCAATGTAAACTTTAAAAAAAAAAAAAAGAAAAAAAAACATTTAAACCCTTTTTTCTTCCTCAAACTTGAAATAATTTGTAAGGAAAGTTGACGAGCTTAGAAACACATGGCAAACATAGTCATCAATTGCAAACTAAGGGAACCCTGAAATGTTAGGGGTTTGTAGTAATATTTTACACTATGTGTGTATACTTTAGTGTATATGTTTGTGCATTCTTGAGATGTCATATAGAGGGTGTGTATGTATGTCTTTACAATAAGATATACATTTATTTATTAAAATAAAGAATGAAACAAAAAGGCAGACACTAGGGATTTTTTAAGGAAACAGACATGAGCCTCCTGTTCTCTTGGAAGCATAAGGGTGTGTCTGTAGTTTGCATTTTTGTTTTCATAACACCTATAAAAGAATGGTGGCAATGGACCAAGAGACCCACTCTGGCAGAGGATGATACACAGGTTTGCTTTACCTGGCTGCTGCTAGCTGTCTGCTTTGCAGGGAAGGACCGTGAAGCTAAAGCTGCAGTGTGAAAGGGTGATGTGACCAACGATAATGCCTGCATGGGATTTGGATGGAGAATGGGGGCATATGTGCCAGGAATGTGCCATTCAGTGGAAAAGTAATTTTAAAAGGAAATCGGATACATCTATAGAAGTAATACAAGGTATTGCTGGATGAGAAGAAATCTGGGAACGTGAGAGGCAAGTTGCTGGGGGGGATTTGAACCAAGTTACCCTTACGTGAGTACAGAAAAAAGAGAGAGAGAGAGAGAGAGAGAGAGAAATTATAGCCGTATAGAGGAATCAAAGTAGACAAATAGTGAATTTAGAAATATATTAGAATTAGTTTTGAAAGATCACTATGTGAAACAGATTTAAAGAAATACACGTAAGACAGATATTTTTTGGAGATCCTTCAGATTAACAAATACGCCCTTGCCTCATTTAAAAAAAACAATTAAACAAATAATAAAAAAACACAATTGTACAATATTCATAATATGGATCTTTAAGAATCCAGTTCCCAGTGGTTGTACATGATCCCTCCACTCCATCCCCATGTTCTGTTGACCTTATAATCATCAAAGGATCAAGCCTTTCTGTGGCCATAGGCACATATTGAAGAGTCATAGAGAGGAAAAAATATAGTCTCTCAATGGTTAAAAAATCTACCAATGTCGGTTGTTAAGTGGTGATTTTATTAAATAGTGATAATAGAGAGAGGGAAGCTATACAAGGCAGCTGAATAGAAGGGTCAATGGATTCTATTTATTTTGTGTTTATACATCCATACTCTTGCATGGCGCCTCATTGAAATGCCTTATCTGGAAGGATTACTAATATGACAACACTCCTGATTTATAGAAGCCCAATTAGGTTAAACAGTTTGATTCATTTCAATTGGATAAAAAAAAAATCTCTTGTTGAATCTGAATTCTTGCTTTGCAACGAACACAAACTCACACTCATTATTACTTATGGTGCTTTTCTTTATGGATGAAGCGCTTCCCAGCCAAGTAGCAGTAGTCACCAGCTGATGACCATAAGGAAAGGCAAACACTGTCAGTAGAATAACATCCTTAGCCAAGTGTTTATGTTGGATACATATACAATACATAACTGTTCTTAACTAATGATTCAAAGTCGGCCTCCCCAAGTTTCTCCCTTTGTATTATTTCTTGCCACCCATGTGTTGAGCAAGATTTTCTCAGGACCTAAGCCCCATCCTTAAGTTCTGCTTTTTTTGCAAGCTGGATTTATTCTCTCTAGCTTCCAAGTGAATATCATGCATCAAATAACTGTGAGTTAGTTATAAATACAATTGTGGTGATGTGACTGTTAATGTAGTTTCCAGAGGTGGTTAATTTATGTACAGAGTAGCTTACACAAAGAAACGATCTGGAGATTTGGGTATTTTTTAAATGTTGTCCTTTATAATAATCTTTTCTTTAGATTTTCTTTCTAAACCGATGGATGTATTATATTTTCAGTGAAGGCTCCCCTCACCCCCTCCACCCTCGTAGGCAAGGAAAACATCTACATCTTCCTACTAGGAACTCTTTTCTTTCTTCTTCTTGCTCCAACTTTCCTTGTTTTAAATTTTCTCTAACCTACAACCTCTCTGGTTGGCTGAAATAATGTTTTACTGGCATTTCTCTGACCAGATCTTCCCTTGATCGGTTCAGCACCAAAGCTGCAGAATGCGCCAGACTCCTGGAATGGAGGAGAGGGGGCCTTGGACGTTAGGGGTGAGGTGAAGACAGCAAATCAGACAGAAATGGGTGCTGTCCACAATATGGCCCCAGGGGCTACAGGAAAGAGTCAGTACAGAAATCACAGGAAGCTAGACAGCACAGGTGGGTAAAATCATTTTTAAAAGCCCGTAGCCAGGAGATGAGCAATATTTGCGGGAACAACACGGTGATTGCTTAAGTCAATGTGCCACCGTTGGCAGGAACATTCTTGCTTGTTTTTCCTGACAAAAGCTTTTGGAGATGGGTGCTATTATCATACCCAGTTTAAAGATGGGGGAGTTGAGACTTTGTGTGGGGTCACAAATGAAATGGTCGTGCCAAGATTTAAGCCCAGGTCATTCGGGTGCAGATTCTAATGTCTACTTGGAACTGCTGTCCCTTTGTCCTTCTGACATCTCATTGGTTTTTCTGTCTGCTAGTCTCTGTCCTCAGTCCTGGGTCTCTTTACTTCCCAATCAGATGGCCCTTGTCTCTGTACCCAGAGCTCTGAGCCAGCCTGTCCCCCTCCTTCCCCTAGTCCCAGCTCACTTAACCCCAGCCTGGGTAAGAGCCCCGGGCCCCTTGCTTTCCTGGCAGGAGAATAAAGACAGCTAGCAGTGAGAAAAGTCTGTGAAGGAGAATATGAGCACAGTCGTGGTTATGGCTTTGCTGTCTGAGAACTCCCTCTGTCAGGGAACTGCGTTGGCTTCCCACACTTGCTACATGGACAGATGTTTTCAATTATTATCACTGACAAGCCTCCAGGCCAGGTTCTTTTCTGATTGGTTGTTCCTGGACTCAGAGGGGAATAAAGGAAACTGAGGCTAGGACACAAAACACCTCAGTCATCACTTTAATCATGTTTCTCCAAAGCAACTGGTTGAGTTGGACAGTTCACCCAGAATTGGAATCCTTTTGTAAACACAGAGTCAATTTCCTTTTAAACCTTTTCTTTCATTCTGGTTTCAATTTTTCTGCCCATAGTTCTTCTGATTATAAGAGAGTGAGACATTTGTCATTTCTTTACCAATTCTTTCCTTTTGTTGTTCTTCCAGAGTTTTGGGTACATAACGAGAATACAGTGGGAGTTGCGATTCAGTGAAATTTAACTTGATACTGCTCGACTTGGCATTGCAAAGTCATCTGCAGAAATGACCTAGGTCGGCCCTGGAAGCACTGATCACATCCAATGTTTCCATCCATAAACCCGGGGATGGAACATCCTAGATCAGAAGCTATTTCCCGTGTCAGTTTTGCACTAAACAGAAGGTTTGCTAGGAGCCATTTGACACACCCCTCCTGCATTACTGGGACTGTTGTCTGCCATTCTAGTTAATAATTTTATCAGCTCTAATCATCCTGATTTCCTTTCTTACCATCTCTACCAAGAAGATCAAATGACCAACTGATCCCAGGGGAGATCTTAGCAAAGTCTTGGCATGGTCGATAATAGAAAAGAATGTAGCCCCAGTTCTCACAAGCCACCCTGACGTCCGTCCCTCCCCTCTGAATACTTTCTCCTTCAATGGGAGTAACTATATTTGGTACTACTCAGTCTCTAACCTTTCATTGTTTATTTCTCCCTTCCTGTTTCTATAAATTAGAAGGGAAAATTAGACCATCAGGTGGATTAAAGCTTTCTTAAAATCGTTTTTATTCCCCATTCTTTTTGTCATTTATCTGGTTAGAAAAAAAATGTATTCAAGATGCTCCAGTGTTTCTGCATATTAGTTTTATGTCCTTTTGATGTCCTGAAATTAGGTTTGTGTGTGGTCCATCTTGCTCAAGACTCCAAACTCCCTGGTCTCTGCTGCCATGTTAAAAACAATCCCAGCAGACATGCAAGTCACTAAATGTATTTGGTAAAACAGACCAAATCCATACACAATCCTGAAGGCTTGTGTCTCTATTTTAATTTCTAAAAAATGTCTCCTTGACTTTCAAACTAAACTTTTTATTTTAAGCCCAAAGGTAAAATATTATAAGATGTTAATTCATCCTTTTCAAAAAAGGCACATGAGGGTTAAAACATATGCTTTCTTCTTCACTCAGAAAAAAAAAATCATTCCAACCTTTTGGGGGGATCACATATAGCTCTAAAACAGCTGAAGCTAAAAACATCAAAGTTGGCATGGCTTCAGTTATCACTGAATCAGGAAGATCAAGCCAAGTTTTTGAAGAAAATGGTTGAGCATTTTAAAAATAAAAGAAGTTAAAATGCTCTCTCTGAGCATGCTCAGTGGGAGATTTTTAAATATTTTCTTTAGGTTGGCTTTATTTTGCTCATCACTTTGGAAACATTTCAACAAAAGCTATCTAATTAGTCTTTATTAATATTGTTCACTAACGCTATAGCCAAGGCCCAAGTGTCTGTCACCTGCCAAGGTGACGTTTTCACCATGGGTGCCAAGGGACCACTACTGCTCAGGGTGGATGAGTCGTCTAGGCCTCTTATATTTCTGTCATCATCTACGAGTGATCGGATGTTCATCTAATTTCACAGCAATTCAGGACATTGAATGTAGCTGCTAGAGCCTTGCCTATTTAACGTTTTTCTCTCGATCATCCACAGGTTCAACATTTCCCCCCAAATGGGTAGGATGGTTTTAGTCTTTGAAAAACAAGAGGCGGTTTGATCAACTCTCAAGCACATAAGTATGGTCCTCAAACTGGAAACTGAATAGACCTGGTGCTTGTGGTTTCCCCCCGAGGATTTCATTCTCTTGTGCTACTGACAGTTTGGGGCCCACATTTATTTTGCAATAAGACAGTAAGCCGCCCCTGCTTTACCTGGGATGAGATAAATTGACAGACCTGGAGAATCGTTGACACCGTGCTTGTTATCACCACCATCTGACACTGTCTCATGATGTAAATTTCTCAAGTAGTGAGAATATTGCTTCTTATAGAGCCTTTTACTAGTTTCAACCCTGAAATTTCAAGAATTTCTTTACTGGAGTTCACAGTGAAATCCTCCGATAGCGTTTTTCAACTGAGGAAATATCTTGCATGTATAATAGCCCAAGGGAATTGCCTCGCTGTTGAGATTACCTCTCTACCTGTCTAAATAGCATCGAATCCATAAATTGTCAAGAGGTAGACTCTGACATGACTGTTGTTCGGAATAGGCAGTCAGACAGTGATAGCCAGAAGGGTCAGTACGAGGCAGACAGAGCCCAGTAGCCTGCTGGCAGGTCACTTTAGTTGTATGAACCCACACCTATGTTAAAAAGATATAATTTTGCTCAATTTATGGATTCAAGTATACTAGGGAAAAACATTTTAATAGCTGGAAGTGGAATTCCTCTTAAGGGAGAAAAAGTATCTGTTTTGTTTTTTTTTTCTTTCTTTCTCAACAAAACGTTTTGCTGGTTGTGGGAAGAAAATCCTTAGAATGCAATCGGAAAAGGGTAACCAAATACTGTCTAAAACATGAAATGGACTTATGAAGGTTGTCTGCAAAAAGAAAGGATGCCAAAGAAGAGCATTAGGGCAGAGTGACTGGAGGAAGCTGGAGGCCAAAGGGAAAAGACAACCATGAACATTTTTTACTGGGGGGTGTGGAGAGGATGGCCACAATGCATTTTGGTAATGGGGACGCCTATCATTTAAGTTTAAGTTTTAGATTATCTGCTAGGCTGGTTGGGATGTAATCTTCCCATTCTCCATGAATCTTCAGCAAACGTCTACCCAGTGCTATATCCTGGAGCGAGATTTCGGAAAGCAAAGCAAAGGAATTGTCAAGATCAGGGACCACTGGCAAGTTGGCGAGACACGTGTCAGTTGTGGGTTCAGCTGAAGTAGGAACTCAGGATGAAGTAGGAACTCAGGATGAAACAACCGGATGAAAGGTAAATCCTTTCTGATAACCTGAGAGACACTAGATTTCTAGTTTTATGAGGATTGGGGGGTTGAACACGTTTTATTTTAAATTTGATAGGAATGAGGATGGAAACTGACAAAGAAGATTTCCTAAGGATTCCTGGTGCCGTTTCTTGCCTGCCTCAGTTGTACCCTTCTCTTTGGAAGAGTCTAGGGACCCTCCCATGAATGGGTAATTCCAGCAAGCGGGAGGACTGAGTTCTTCCAGATGACACTTCGGCCTGTGGTTTTGATTCCTCATTCTACCTTTCATTTACCCTTGAGGACCAGAACCCAGCTCTGAACCCTAGATGGATTGCTGGGGAGCTCAGCTATCTCCACTAATTTTTGCCAGCTCCTTTTTTTGCTCAGACTACTGGGTTTTCTGCTGTGTAGAATGGCTATCTTTAACTGTCCTTAAACACAGGTCACAGGGCCTTCCATGCTGGAGTTGGCCTGCAGCTGAACTCTTTGAGTCTCATTATGTGGATCAGTCTTCTCAGCTTAAAAACCATTAGTGACTTTCTATTGTCTGTTAGGCAAAATCCTAGTTCCTTACTAAGACATACTAGTTCTTTTATAACCTAATTCCAGCCTCCTTTTCCAGTTTCCCCCTCATTCAATGCTCTTCATGAGCACTCACCAGAACACTCCTTTTTTCTCCCAGTAGGTAAACCTGGCCATATTTCAGTATAGTTGTTTGGACCAGGGGTGGACGCTTGAACCAAGGAATGGGACCAAACACAGTGTCTTTCTTGGCACCTAAACTCGGTGTTAAGAAGGATGCTCCAGTCTGTGCAAATGGCTGTTAAGGTAAGTCCTTTATGGAGCAGAACGTGTGATTTGGATTGTGTAATTATTTCAATGCATGGATTAAGAAAACCAAACTAAAAAGAATGCTTGCCTCATAAAACTTTTTCTCACCAGAATTAATTATTAAACTTTAAATTGCTATTTACACCAAGATACTGAAATTATAGTGACTACAGAAGATATATTTCACATAAATGGTGAAATCAGGGCGCATGACTCAGTCGATTAGGCGTCCAACTCTCAGAGTCCTGAGACCGAGCCCGGAGTCAGGCTGCCAGCTGAGTAGGGAGCCTGCTTCTCTCCTTCTTCCTCTCCATCTGCCCCTCCCACTGCTGTGTGTACACACACTCAAATAATAAATAAATAAATAAATAAATAAATAAATAAATAAATAAATAAATTCTTTAAAAAAATGGTGAAATCAGTCAATCTCCATGATGTTCCAATAGAGACCTGGAGGTTGCACAAATCTAAGGAATCAATCTGGTTCAAGTCACCCTTAACCAGCAACTCATCCTATATATTACTGGTATTTGCTGGGTGATTACTTGAGAAAAATTAAAACTTCTAACATGCAGCTATGGATTGGAATATGCTTTTATTGCTTAGGATTTTTAAAAAAGATTTTATTTATTTATTCATGAGAGACACAGAGAAAGAGGCAGAGACGTAGGAAGAGGGAGAAGCAGGCCCCCCGCGGGGATCCTGATGCGGAACTTGATCCTGGGACCCCAGGATCATGACCTGAGCCAAAGGCAGACGCTCAACCGCTGAGCCCCCCAGATGCCCTTGCTTAGGATTCTTTAATACCTCACAGACCACCAATGAAAGGCATGTGCCTTCTGGATTTGACCAATTTTACATGATAGCTTATTTTCTACTCTGATTATAAAATTTTAACTTTCTGACGAACAGACTGAGCTACTTCTAGTACTCTTCTCAGAAGAAGGACCTGATTACACGTAAGAACTTCGTTAGATTTCAGCCTTTGATGATTCTTAGAGAAAACAGTCATTCATCTCTTCAAACCCACAGTTTTAAAATATATATGTTGCCAATACTTTCCATTTTTTTGTGGCACTATGATTTTGAGGTTTTCAAGACAGTAAACTAATAGGTCTCATAAATCTTCATGAGATCACCATGAAGAATGGAAAGAATGGTTCCTTAATTTTATGCATTTGGACAGATGCATGTGGAAAGCATATTTTAATCTTCCTTCAGGTTCTGCCCAACTGATAGCCTTATTTCAACGTGTGAGACAAGTTCCTATCTTCTCATTTTTAGAAATGAGCATATAACCTATTATTGAAGACTGGAGTTAGAGATAGACTTAGGAGTTTCATTCATATGTGGTATATAGGACATAGCACAGAGGATCACAGGGTAGAGGGAAAACTGAATGGGAAGTTATCAGAGAGGGAGAAAAACCATAAGAGACTCCTAACTATGGGAAACAAACTCAGGGCTGCTGGAGGGGAGGAAGGGGGGAGGGGGTAACTGGTAACTGGGTGATGGGCATGAAGGAGGACACGTGATGTGATGACAACTGGGTGTTATACGAAACTGATAAATTGTTGAACACTACATCTAAGACTAAGGATGTACTTTGGCTAGTTGAATTTAAATTTAAAAAGAAAAAATAAATGGATTTAGGGCAGCGCCCAGTATTCATCCTTCATGTTCCACCATTTTCTATTTACATTGCTTTATTTTGCCCAGTATAAAGTTGTGAGTATGGAATAACAAGACTGATTCTAGAAATCATGTTTAAAATTCTGGTTATAAAATTTTAAGCCTATCAGCTATACAAGAATGTTTAAAAAATACAAGTATGCCTAATTTGCCAAATTTTCAAGAACTACGAACATTCAAGAAGATGAAGAGAAGCAAGAAGATAGCTGAAATACCATAGAAGCTCTCTTGGCTGACTTCTGCTTAACCAGCTCTCTATTTTCTCTGGAAAATATACTGACCCACAATACACTGGATCTTCGTGGCTAGTTAATGGCTCAACTGTGTGCATCTGTTCCCACTAGAAGGAAGTCCCAGGAGAGTCTCAAACAAGTTTATGCCAGTTGTACTTATTATTATAATCATGTAATTTAATTAATCATTATGCAAGCTGATGATATATGAGAGCAAAAAGGAAGAGAGTTGCTTCGGGGAGCACTTTCTTTGAAGAGAGGATAAATTTGACTATCTAAAATTACGAAAGGGTTTTCTCTGAAGATGTGGTAGGTCTGAGTGAACCTTCAAGGTCTTTCCCAAATCTATCATCATAAATATTTCTTGGGTCTTTCTTTTTTCTAAGATTTTTATTTTGAAGTCATCTCTATACCCAATGTGGGGCTCGAACTTACAATCTCGAGATCAAGAGAACCATGCTCCACTGACTGAGCCAGCCAGGTGCTCTTATTTCTTGGGTTTTAAAATTTTGCTTTCTCCTAGATTTAGCCCCTCATTCTATTGCATATGACCATCGTTTCCAACTACCATTTCCTGAATACTTACTATGTGTCAGGCACTGTGTAAAGAGATTTGTTTGCATTATCTTCCTTGATATACATAGTAATAGCTTTGAATTATTGAATAGTTACCTCATGTCCTCATGGTCTTATGCTGAGCAGATCATATATGTTGCCTGTTTAATTCTTACAGTACATCTATTTTTAGATATGCAAATCAAAGCACAAAATGAACAAGAACTTTGCATTCGCACAACTAATAAGTAAAAGACCTGGGGTTGAAACTCCGCTCTCTTTAACTCCACAGCCTTCTCTCTTATCACTATAATGTAGTACTTCCACATACAAACTCCTTAAGGAGCTGTCTTATTTATTTTTGTAGTTTTAGTGCCTAGTTCAGCCTATCTCATCATAGGGCCTCATTAGCGTTACATGGATGAGGGAATGCATGGGTGGATGGATAGATACTCTTTCAGTTCTGTTTCATGGGCTTTGATGTCATTTCTCTAGAAAATGGGAATGAGAGATAGGAAATATTCCTTACGTATAGACACCAGTGGTCCTTAACGTAACTTGGCCTTCATTTACTTCTACTGAAGTATTGATTGAAGTATTATTATAAGAGATAGGTTAGTGATGTTGGGAAAATAGGAGATCATAGCTATAATTTACTATTGTGAATATGTGGAATTTTTCCCCCTTCTGTTCATCATTTTTTCTTGCTTTTGGTAAGACCATCTTTGGGGCAAAGTGCCTCCACACCACTCCCAATCTCTGTGTTTTGAGTGGAGTTGTCCTAGTCCTTGGCTCCAGGGATGGGCTTGTATCCCACATCTGACTCATGAGAACCCTGCATTCCTCTGCCACAGTGAATGGATTAGGAACAAGTATGGAATAAACAAGGGATCCAAGCCAGGCCAAGGAGAATTATTCCTGGGAATTTTCAATTCCCACAACAAAAGAGAAGTTTACTTGCCCCTGGTACGATTCAATCCTGCTGCTACCATCTTGCTGCCAGGAGGAAAGATTTTAAGTGAAAATAAAGCTAACCAAGAGATGAGCAGTTTGGAGGTGGAAAGAGGCAAATTCCTGGCAATATCCTTTGGACACTTGGATCTAGTCATGCCCAAAGTCCTATCTAATCATGCAACTTTCAGTTAAGTAAACCAATAAAATTTTTTCCCCCCTGAACCATTTGAGTTAGACTTTTGTCACTTACACCACACTTAGCATGTCTCGAGTACCTACAGAAATCTAGGATATGGGATCCCTGGGTGGTGCAGCGGTTTGGCGCCTGCCTTTGGCTCAGGGCACGATCCTGGAGACCTGGGATCGAATCCCACGTCGGGCTCCCGGTGCATGGAGCCTGCTTCTCCCTCTGCCTATGTCTCTACCCCCCTCTCTCTCTCTCTCTCTCTGTGACTATCATAAATAAATAAATTTAAAAAAATAAAAAAAAAGAAATCTAGGATATGTTTTCGTAATGTACATATTTGGGATCAAATGGATTGATCCAGAAGCCATGGCTTGTAAATATTTAGGAGAGAAAGAGAAATTACATCTAAAACAAAACAAAACAAAATTATACATAAAGCTGAATCTAATATCTGGCTTTAATATCTTAGCCCTAGCTGGTGTTTTAGTTTTGGTGCTTAGTAACACATTTTGCTCTTTGATTTAAAAGAAGACTCACCAACCTGCTAAGTAAAATAGCTTGATTAAGGAAGAATACATAACATTTCAAGATCTGTATTTTTTAGGGCCGTTCAGAGAAAGTCAGAATATTAAGGAGGAATACCACCCATCATGTTTTAAAATTAATGCTTTAATTCAAGACTTCGTCAAGCAGTATTTGCTTCCTACTCCCTTGTAAAACACACACTCATGTATACATATCCATGCAGAAACAGAAATCCATTCAGGTACAATCTAACTTGCAATCAAGAACTGCTAAAATAGGACCTTTATCATCAGCACAGCACATCCCAAAATGTCTTTGTAAAATAAATCAAATTATATGAGTTAATTGATTCCAGGCAACATCAGCAAGTGCAGGTGGAGACTGAATAACAGGATGTTTATTAATGAAGTACTATTAATCAAAATTGACAATACCAATTCCTATTTGTTGTATTTGAAAGCTACCTGCAGTGGTTATGGATATATTTGCTGCATTTTAAAACATAGTTTTGAAAAGGAAGACAAAGGATGTAGTCACACGTGGGATTTTTAGCTGTAGATTTTGGACTACTGATATGTAAACACTGAAAAGATACTCCTAAATGCAATTTGACAAGCAATGCCAAAGATGCCAGTGGTAATTAATTAGCACTTAATTGAGACCACAGAACAACAGGACATAGGAATTGGTACCCAGTGCCATTTCCCCCTCAGGCTCCATCTCATGAGGGTCAGGAGTGTGGCTGCACGCTGAAGGTCACTAAGTAAATCAAGAGAGCACATTGACACCGGACATTTCATGATGGATCTCCTTCCCCCTTTGCTGCCGGCCCTGGTTATCTGTGCTGAGAAAAGGACTGTGATTGTACGGAGGGGCAGTTGGTGTTCATGCACACTGAAACCAAGGTGAGCACTGCCCTCATATCTTAGACTACTCAGGCTGGACGCTCCATGAAAAGATGAAGCTTACGAATCAAATATTAGCATGAATGAGGGCAGGCCGAGATAAAAGCAAATTAAGTTTAGAATAAAGATGTATTTGAATTTGTAGGTTTTGTTAAGTTATATTTAATTTTTTTGTAAAAATAAACTTAGATCAGGCTATATTTTTTAAGAAAAATAGATCATAGATACTATAATTACAATTTGGGCTTCGATGATGACTGTTAAAGACTTGGAAGACTCCTCAAGACCTTGAACCTCTATCTTCGTAGATAGAACCCTTTAATAGAGAGAGGCAAAATTCTTGCTTCACAAGTGCATAGACTGAGCAAGTGAGAAAAATAGAAATGAATTCTAGTCTCTGAATAAATCTAAAGATAGTTTCTGACTGAAAATTTATGGTAGCTTGTCTTCTCACACATGAGTTGCAGGTATAGGTTTGTTAAACTCGCCACAGGGTTTTCTGAAAAACAAAGTTGGGGCACTTTTAATTTTTCTATTTTAGAATTGAAATCGGTAACTGAAGTTACAGCTCACTGATGTAACTAGAAATTGAAATCTGGGTTCTTGAGCGTGTCAAACCCTCAATCCACACAGATTATATGACTTTTGAAAGGCCTTCACTCTCCAAAATGGGCTCAGATAAAGTACAAATGTCATATATACATCTGGAAAAAGACTCTTCAGGGATCTGCTTTATTTGGTCACACACATGCCTGCAGTTAAAACAAATCAGATACCCATCCTTTCAACACTCTTAAAAAGGGCTTGACTCTGATTCTTTGGAGGCCCTTGGGAATATGTCGTAGACAATAACATCCACTGACAAAGCAGAGGGCAATGACAATCTGGTAAGAGATACTCTCCCTTTTCCTAACCGATTCCCTTTCTATGGCTCATTCACTGAATTAAGTGGGTTCCCATGAACTGAGAGTCGCCTTAATGTCACTGCTGCTTACCACAACTGGAGAAATCTGAACAAGGCCTTTCTTTATTAAAATTGAGGTATTCGTGTGATATGACTGGACTAGGTCAGTGGTTCCCAGCCTCTATTACCATTAGAAAACACAACTGAAGGTGGCCTCAGTCATGACATGTGCTTTTCTTTATTGTCTTGGTATTAATTCACCAAGAAACTTCAAGAAAACCATATCTTTCAGTCTTAGTCAATTCCCATCTCTGTGTTTCAAAATATCAGTTTGCAAATTTTATGGTGTTTGAAGAAAAACTCATTTTAAAACTCAGACATTTGTACTATTTACTGGGATTTTTTCTTAATTTTTTTTTTTTTAATTCTTTGAAAATCCTGTAGAGGCTTCATTGGCCTCTAAACTCTTCTGATTTTAATACTGATGGGTTATATCTTTACATACCTCCTGGAACTCCACACACTTCAGACCTTCCCTGAAATATAACTTCGTAATTATAGTCCTATGCTTGGCTGAAGTGATACATGAAGCCATGAACCATCCACTTCCATCCTTTGGATAAACATGTCTCAACTTGTTCTGTGCATTTGAGTACCAGTTTTATTTTCTTAATTAATTTTATTATGTACTAAAGTGATTTATACTTCCACTGTATCAAATAAAAGCATTTACTATATACAAAACATGCATTTGATATAAAAAAAAAGTTAAGCTACATTTCAAATGAGTAAGAAAACAAGAGCAGAGGGAAAATAAGGGGTGAAGTTCGTAGAATATTTAAGATGCATGATCTAAAGTTCCAAATGCTTGCCAAGTTTGACTGGAGACTTGCTTCATTCCCTGTGAGTCATATCACTTCCAGGTAGACGACCAGTGATCAAATGTACTGCTAACTTCCAAAAACAGTTCTGTTTTCCTTGTACTTTCTATGTGACTACATCTGTTCAGAGGCACCACGATTCAGAATTTCTTATTATTTTCTCTTTTGCAAGTCAGGCTAGTGCGGGGAACAGGTTCCACGTTAATTTACTCATTCATTCACTAACTCATGAAATCCACAAATATTTAGTGACTTTTATGTGCAGGTTACTCAGAGGGGAGGCAGCTTCACATTGGAGTTAAGTATAGGATCTTTGGGTTCAGACAGACCCGATTCTAACACTGGCGCCACGACTTTTTAGTTGGCTGATCTAGGAAAAAAAAAACAAACAAAAAAAACGTGGTCCCTCTGGATGCTAGATTTGGGCTACATCAATTGAGTATAATGCCTATTTTATAGGGTTCCTAAATTGAGATAATATATTTTAAATATCCAGCAAAGTACGGGACACACGGTTAGGACTCAATAAATTGTGTCTCTTGATGCTAGGCATTCTGGAAGAATTAAAAAAGCACAAGGATAGGCTTTGGCTTACTAGATTCACTATACTGTAGGTGAGTGTTCAAGTCCCCCGTATGGCTGTTCATAAGAAGGGCTATGAGTAGAGAGTAGGTAAGACCTCTTCAGATAGGGCCAGATCTCTGATCAAGCAAATTTTTAAAAAGCTGGGCATTGAGTCAGATTCTATGAAGAAGTGATAGGATCTGGGAAGGGCAGACAGCATAGAAAGGAACCTGGATAGGAGCAGAGGAGTGTGGGCCAACCCTTCCAGATGGGGATGCAGGCAGTACAGTGGCATCCATGAGAAAATCCATGCGTCTGGTGGAGTGACGCATTCAAGCATGGAAGTAAGGGTTAGGATTCCAGGTAAAGCTAAGAGAGCGAGGGAGTACTGGCAATTTCTTTTGAAAGGGGACCTCTGTGAGAAATCATGCCCGTTGGAAACTGCAAGTCTCAGAATCCTATTTAACTTCCCAGAATAACTAGCCAGTTGGAGCTCAAGTGCCTTCAAGGTGGCTCATTTCCATTTCTTTTCCCCACCACTGAAGTAAACTTGTGTTATAGGACCTGCAAACCGGCCAGATGACCCGGGACTTTCCAGGTTTGCTCATCTTTGAAATGAGAGGATTGAAAAGTTTCCCTTTGGGCACTGACATCTTGAAAACCTATAAAGCATTTCCCTATTGAAAATGAGAATAAAGGTTAGATGCTCACTATTGTTGCTGTACCTCTACTTGCCTTTTGGATGTCTTTGGTTAAACTCCCAGATGTCTGCAAGAAAGTCTCTGCACACTGAATCATTAAAAAGAAAGAAAGAAGAAAGAAAGAAAGAAAGAAAGAAAGAAAGAAAGAAAGAAAGAAAGAAAGAAAGAAAGAAAGAAAGAGAAAAACCAAAAAAAAAAAAAAGGATTTTCTTTTTCTTCTTCTTTTTCTTTTTTAAGGAGTGGCCTAGGTGTTGATTGGACTGAAATTCCAAAGAACTAAAAACAAAACCAACTCCTCCCCCCACCCCCCAAAACAAAAACCTTCCATATGCGTCTCTCTGTGAAGCCACTTTACTTACTTCCTGATTTTAAACTCAACAGTTGCATTTTTAAAGAGACATCACACTTTGGAATGTAAACATGTGAAATCTAAATACGAAATAAAATAAAGCAGCTCGAGCCACGCCATGCAATTTGAAATTTTTTGACATTGTTTTAATTTAGGGGAGTCAGGCACTTTTGACTTTTGAACTCTGTTTCTGGCTGTGCTGCTGCTACTTGGTGGGTTTCGAGATGAGCCCAGCAGCTTCTCAGTGGCTTAGTTCACTCATTTTCAGAACACGCCACACTCCCCTCTGCTTTGCAGCATCCTCCCTCTGAGGGGGCTCAGGATGTTTAAGCCTCAGAACAGCCTGACACACAAGGATAGATAGCCTTTCTGCATTACCAATTGGTGATGGTGAAAGACAAAGAAAAAGTGCATATTTTACTCAAAAACAGGAAACACGCTTTTGTGATGTACTCTCCTTGTGGACTGAGAAGGGTGTATGATTATACTGTGTGTCTGGACCCAACCTAAGGTCCCAAGTCTGGGTGTCATGTAGAACTGCCCAGGATGGTGACCAACAGTAGGAGACAACAGACCCAATAAACATGCTCCTCACTTTGGCTGCATTATGGCAGCTCTTATTTCCTGAGTTTCTACTGTATTATTTCCTCCATCATGTTGCTAATGATGTTCCCATGTTTCTAACAATATCCTTGGAGTACATTTCTATACCCGGTGGTCTTTAATTTTCAAAGAACACCCCAAGTAATCTAACTTTTCTCTACGTCCCTGACTCCTTTGCCTCCTCTGATCTACTGAGCCCACTTAATGATCTCTATTTTGACCTTCAGTGACACCCCCCCGACCCCCTCCCAGCTCATGTTCTACAACCCCTTCCAGTTTATGATTTCTCTCTCCCATCATCACAAATTTTCCTGAACTCTACTTCTTCTAAAAAAAAAAAAAAAAAAAAAAAAAAACCGCTGGCTAACTTCAACACTAGGCAAGATAACTTTCAACATATACTTTCTACAAATGCATTTGGTCACTTTGATTTCGAGCAATCGAAATCATTATTTCATTAGATTTTTAATCTGCATCTGGACTATCTCTGCTTTGTTGCCATCTGTCTTAGTTTATAACTTCGTTGAGGGAGCAGGATGTGTCAAATGCACTTGCAGACTGGTTTGAAGCGTCCTGTGACAACTTGCTCCCTCATCTCACAAGTATTTATTGAGTACCCACTGTGTGTCAGACACTGGACCAGGTTCTAGCCTTATAGGAACAGACAACACAGATTCACCACCTTGGAAGGTGTGTAAAGCAGGAGAATCCTTTCAGGAGAAGGCAGAAATATGCAACGACAATAAAAAGCCAGAAAACAGAACTGAGGTGGATGAGGCACCAGCCCTATTGGAACATGTGGGTGGCCAGTGAAAGTTTCTCCAGGGCTTTTCAGCTTGATGAAAGACTGTATTAAATTGAATGTCAAGCAGATTTGACCCAGGAAATAATGACCATTGAACAATATGCAGAGCATGATTGATTTCTTCTTCCTGCATTGATTAATAACCCCTTTAAAGTGTTATTGTAGTTGCCTTTGATTAGGGCAATTCATTGCCATTTTCTGAATTTTAGGTCCAAAACTATGTATGTGCTTTCTTGCTTTTTTTTTTTTTTTTTCTCTTGGTTTTGTTACTGGTTTATAGGAACAACACCCTACAACAGCTCTTTTCTAAATGTCTTCAGCCAGTCAAGGAGCAGAATAACTCAGGCAAGTTTCTCTTCCCTTTTTCTCGAGGTAAGCGAGTATATACGGACATCCACCTTCCGATTTTTTACTGGCACATCAAGGGGGGCCCTTGAGCGTCACTGAAGTCTGCAAGACTGAGACTGAAGCTCTGTGGCTTTGACTGTACTTCCCAGTGCTGAGTAGACTGCTGGGATTCCACAAATAAATAATAAAAATAATAATGATTTTTAAAGCATTTGGAAATGCTGAGTTGAAAGGTGTGGTGTAAGTGCACTGTTTTATTGTGAAAGTGATATCTCTCGCATTATCTGTTCCTAATGGAGGGCCGCAGTAATGGAGAGGGAGGCACTTAGGCCTCTAGACCAGGGGTCCCTGAAGGCGGGGTGGAGCTGGGCCTGCACTGTGGTAACGCTTACTGTACTCAGTAACTGCTTCCTCCCAGTCTGGCGAGAAGGTATGAGAAGCCTCATGATGCTGCTTGCCCCCCCTAAACCTGAGAAAGTCATCTTTGTTTCTTCTTCATGGAGAAAGTGTCTGACAGTCACACCAAAACACTACCACAGGTTTAAAAAAATATTGACTTAACCTTCAGTTTGGGTCTCACAGACACCCCTTTGACATGGGGCATGTCAGCCTCATGCATTTGAAAATATCCCTGGTCTCTGTGATGGGCTGCATTATGGATCCCCTGGCCCCCAGATTCATTCGTTGAAGCTCTAACCCCTAGTACCTTGAGAATGTGACTGTTTGGAGGTAAGGCCTTTGCTGGGTAAGTGAAAATGAGACCATTAGGTGGGCCCTCATCCAACATAAGAAGAAGAAATTGGAACAACAACAACAAAAAAAAAAAACCACCAGGGAAACCTGGTGTCACAGAGGAAAGACCATACGAGGACACAGGGAGAGAGAGGACGGCCACCTGCAAACCAAGGAGAGAGGTCTCTGGAGAAGCCAATCTGCTGGCACTCTGCTCTTGGACTTTTAACCTCCAGAAGTGTAAGAAAATAAATTTCTGTTAAGTCACCCAGTCTGTGGTATTTTGTTGTGGCAACCCTAGCAGGCTGATATAGTCTGGGACCATCCAGATTTAGGATTGACACGGAACCATAGAGTACAATCGAGAAAAAGCTATTTTTCATGTAGTATAGTCAGAATGCTTTTCCAACCAAGTCCATAACTTTAATTATAAAATGAATGTAACCTGTATTAAATTATGAATATGTTAACATATTGAATGGGGATGAGAAAAATAAGCACCAGATTTAGACTACAGAGGCACTTGAAGGTAGAGTAAAAAAATCTGGTTTCCTTGACCACATTGTCATAATATGCATATATAACAGTTTATTGAATCCAGGCTGTGTAGACAACCAGAAGAACTCTGGCTCCATACTGTGACAATGCATGCCCACAACAAAGACGCGGGGAGAACAGCCCCTTTCATTCGATCTCTCTAAGTATTACCAACACAGAGAGCTGAAAACCTTACCTCTGTCTGAAGTATATCTACGTATCCATGCATAAGTTATTAGCTGGGCTCCCTGGGCTCTGCTGCTGAAAATATTAATATATTCAAATCTCATTCTAGCTACTGCAAAAAACAGTACATGAGATCAATGCATTAATATCCTTCTTAGGCAAAAAAAAAATTCTGGAATTACTTTTTTAAAGTTTCTTTCTGATTTCTTGGGCTCCTGCTGAAATACAGGTGATATGTGGCCTCGTAAGGTACAGTGGCCATCAGGTGCCAGAGTGCGGGGTCGGCCACGGCCAAAAAACACTGTTTATTTGTACTTAAAACACAGCACTCTCTCCTGAGGATTACATGCTGAGTACTGCTCCTAGCATCCAATGGCAGAATTTGTTTGTTTGTTTGTTTGTTTTTTAATTTAACTGTCTTAGACATGTTGCCTGATGGAAACGAAATGGACTGCACCTGAATGCCCTCTCATTGAACGTGTCAGTCTCCTCACATTTATGGGCAGCGCATCCTGGATGCACATACAGCCTTAAAGGAGTTGGGAGGCAAACCTTTGCTAAGAATCAGCAAGTCAAGTGGGAAACCAGGGAAGTCAAGGCAGGGATGAGAGGGGACATCCTTGCGACGTATTCCTTCAGATGGTCGCTCTGCATGTCTGGGTCCCAAGTTAAAGAGATAGATTTATATAATGACCAGCCTCTGCCACCATGCAGCCTTGCCTCGTTGCTATTGGCTGCACTGAAGGCCTTTTATCAATGACAACAGACAAAGTAGGTGGTCTTCCACCTCTTTCTAGATGTTGGAAAAAAAAAAAGTGACATAATTTTTCACAGCCTGAAATAATTGTGGAAGTACAGATACTGGTTAGGATCACTATGAATTATTAGTGGAAAAGTGGGTCTCAGAAGTACGTTACATGTGAAATATTTTTCGTCACTTGAACATGTGCCGTCCAGAGCTGGCCCTGTTCTAGCCGTCACAGGGAACAAACATTTCACATTCACAGATGCTCCCAATTTGGTGCGGTTTGGAGTGTAATTTAGATCAAACGTCTCCATGTAAATGAGTCAGGGTTTCTTAATTAGGTGCCTCTAAAGCAAAACCTTGGACCACATCAGTAGGTGTGGGTGTGGTGCCCACAATACTGGAATCTTTCCTATAGACCAGGCTCTTAGTATCATTCAAATAGAGCTTTTTTTTTTTTTTTTGGTTGTTTTTTTCAGGCAATAATAAATCTGCAGATGGCATAGACAGAAAGACGCTACTTCAGAAGAGCTGTCTAAAAACACTGCCTCTTTGGCAAATGCCTTAAAGTAGGTCATTCTGCTGTGATTTAGCTTTTTCTTTAGATTTGATTGCCAGCTTTTTGTTCCCATTACAAGTAGGGTGCATTCCAGTCCACAGACTTGTTCTTAATTTTTCCAACTGGTATTTGTTTACTAGGATTTGCAGATCTTCATATGAAAATGGCCAATATCCTGTCACAGTGCTAATCATGCACTTGACCACAAAACGAAATGGATCCGGGTGATAATCTGGCAATGCTGAAATATTAAATGCCTTAAACACCCAGTCTTCCCACAGCAAAACTGCGTTGATTTATATGGATAGGTTTGTTGAAGTAATTGTCCCATCTTTTATACATGTGAAAAGAAGAGGTGACAGGATGTAAATGGAAAACTTTTACAAGCCATATAGCGGTTTGTATAGATATTCAGGTTATCTGCTTTTATACTTGTCATTGTTTGTGTTTTTTATAGGGGGAAAAAAATCATTGGGTCCCATTTCCCTATCGAGGCTTTGGGATTTACATGCAGAACCCCCTGCAGCATTAATGAGTCACCTGCATAAATCCCCTGGCAATCGATGGGCACATAGACCTTGTTTTGTTATATTAATTATTCGTCACAGAACCTTGACACTGACATTAAATGAGGCCTTAAAAAATCTTGATGAAGGTCTTAAGGTATCTTTTACTGTTCAAATATTAGCATTGCAAAAACTATGTCTAAGGCATTATTCATTTTGTGGTACCGCAGGGAAGAAGGGATTGGAATAAGGGCACAGGGAGTGAACTTTCTGGTCTTAACTCTTTATTGCCTGGAGGCCGATTTTCCTAGGACTGAGCTATCATCCTCAAATTGTGTTATTGATTAAAATAAACATTAAGATCATAATGAAAAAAAAAAGTACTGAGTATGTTGTTTTCTCCAGATTGGTTTTGAATATGGTGTCTCCTCCACAGGCCAAGTTTTGTCTTGGCACGTTGGTGTTTTCAGGTGAATTCCAAAACGTCAGTTAAAAAGGAACAACAAAGTGAGCTCTGGAGAAGAGAGGAAGATTATTGGCTAGGTATGGTGCAAGATGGCCTGGTAAGGATGTACTGCAGAAACAGGCTGGGAGGATGGTTTTGTGTGCAATTTTCCTTCATACCCAGTAAACTTCTTTCCCTTAGAAAGCCCAGGGCGTATAAGGTTCTGATTAAGCAAATGCTCTGGTGAAAAACACTTACATTATATCATCATCTGTGGATTAGCAGTAATCAAACAACACAATTAATATTAAAATTACAATGGACACCACGTTGTCATCCTTTGATAATTCACAAGGAACTTCTGAATCTTGAAGCTCTCATTAGGAACTTGAGTTATCTCTGTGCGAGAGTGTGGTTATTAGATAAATGGGGGGGTTATTAGAGATTTCTGGCTGGTGGAATGACAGCTAATTGAAATTTGTTTGGATCCTTTTGGAGCGGAAGTTATGTGTTGAGTTAGAGTATTTGATGATAATCTCCGGGTTGTTCCAATGCCCATTATTCTGAATTATCTGTTTACTTTCTTCTTTGCTTCCCTTTGCCGGTTAGTGACTCTTCTTGGGCTTGCCCCTGAAGTGGTGTTTAATACCATGCTCTGTCTTGAGGCTCTAAACTCTTTGGGTGAGTGCATCCACTTTCACAACTTGCAACACTAACCCTAAAACTCTGATTCTCAAATCTGCATCTTCTTTAATGTCATAATTTCACTTACCCACCTGCTAAAATGATTTGTTAAATATCTTCTGTTGCACTAGCCTGTGCTAGTTACACAGGGTACTACTGACTCCAAGAAGAAAGGATTCCTGCCCTGGAGGAATTAAAGTTCACCTATGATGAGGAAAAGGATTCATTACAATTTTCCAACTGGCTGGTTAGAGCTGTCTATGGTTGTGGGAGGAGCTGGTGGCAGGACGACTTCATCTCTTTGGTGCTGTACAGTTTACAATGGGTTTATTTACAGGTAACTCTGAATGAAGTCCTGTGCGGTGTGGGTATCACAACCTCCTTTAACACAGAGAAGGAAACAGATGCTCTGAGAAGCTGTGCTATCCAAGTGACACTATTAAGGAATACATTGTCAAGATAAAAACTTAGGTTTTCTAGTTCTCAATCCAGTGATCTTTCCACTCTCCCTCTTGGATTTAGTGCAACATCAAGTGTCTGGAGTGATCCTCTGCTTGGATTTCCAAACCTGTTAAACTCTAAAACTGTACATAGTCTTGGCTTTCACTTTCTTTATCTCATTTGATTATGCGTGTGTGCACGCACACGCACACACCACGTTAGGTAACATTAGGCATTATTCCTGTGCTGAAGATAACCAAGCAATGGCTGAGAAGTGAAGTGACAGGCCTAAAGTTGTCCCCACACTGAGGAATGGAAATTCACTTCTTCAGATTCTCTCAAACCATCAGAGGTGAATGCCTGAAACACTTTCTACCCACAAATAACTATTTCCAATTAGATTGGTGACGAATAATTTAAATAGTTTTCCAATTTTCCTAGGAAGTGTTCTCAGCATACTGATTATTTTAAAGGTTTTAGTTTATTTTTTTAAAGATTGTATTTATTTGAGAGAGAGCGAGAGAGCGCGAGAGAGAGCACAGAGTGGGGAGAAGCAGGGGGAGAGGGAGAAGCAGACTCTCTGCTGAGTAGGGAGCCCAATGCAGGGCTCAATCCCAGGACCCTGAGATTATGAGCTGAGTTAAAGGCAGACACTTAACCAACTGAGCCAACCAGGTGCCTCTAGATTTTATTTTATTTTTTAAGTAATATTTACACTCAGTGTGGGGCTTGAACTTACAACCCTGAGGTTGAGAGTTGCACTCTTGACTGACTGAGTCAGCCAGGCATCCCCTGGTTCTTTTAAGATAGATGTCCGTTGGCTCCTGCTCCTAACTGTACAACTGGGTGTCCCCTTCCTTTCACTTGGAGCAAAAGACCAATTTCTCACAAGGGCCTTGTCAATGATGTGACTCCCTCCTCTTCCTCTCAGTTCCTGCCACACCGGCCCTCTTGCTTTGCTGTAGCTTGAAGATACCAAACATTAGGTATTGTCTCTGCCTGGAATGTTTGACTCCAAATATCCACTTCAAACACTCCCCATCTTTTCTCAAATCTCACCTTCTTTCCGATAGACTTTAATTATTACTGTAAACCATCCTCACACCGCTCTTGATTCTCTTCCTCTGCCCCACTTTTTTGAGCTCCTTAGCAGCCACCACTTTCTATTATGTGTAGCATTTCCTGTTTATTATGCATATTTGTTTTATTTATTTCTTTATATTATATGTATTGCATAAACTCCATGTGAGCAAAACAATTTCTGTTAGGTTTACTTAATATTTCATAAGTTCCTAGAACAGTACCTGGCACCTAGCTGGCGCTCCACAAAGTTGACCCCAGTTTCCACTAGTGACGTCTCCATTCTCTTTAGTCTACTAATTGGACACCCTGGCATTAGCTTCAGTTCTTCCCAGTCATTCACCCATCATATCAAACCTATCAGCAAGTCCTCTTGACTTCTGTGAAAATCTGTCTAGGAATTACACTCTTCTCACAGAGCTCCACAGACAACAGGGAATAATTGCTCTCTGGTCATGGCAAGATAACTGCTCAGTTAACTGGCTTTGCTCTAACCCCCTTCTTCAGCTCTTGCACCACCAAATCCATTTTTATGTGACTGTTCAAAAACTTTGAGATATTGAGATACTGTTCAATTTGAGATACTTAAAAAACAGAAGTTCTTCACCTCCTCAATAACCTGCCTTGGTTCCTAATGGAGTCTGAGACATGAAATGCCAACCTTTCTGCAGGTGCATTCATAACCTGGCTCCTCTCTGCACTTAGGTCTCCTCTTCCTTTGCCTCTTGTCACAGCACAGGCTGCTTACAGCCTCATCCTGGCTTCCCTTGGCCTTTCTCAAGCTGACCTATGAGACATCCCCGTGCTTCTAAAATTCCACCTGTGCATCAAAGCCCAACTCAATCTCCACCTTTCACTGAAGACTTCTCAACTCCTTTAGTCTATTTTTCTCTGTACCTACTGTTTAACAGTTAAATATTCTCTACTCTGTCTTCTTAAGTGCTTTGTCCCCATTAGATTAGTAGCTCTACAAAGGTAGAACTTTGTACTTCTTATTTTATACTTCTTTTATCTACCTAGCTCTCCCCAATGTGGTATGGAGCAGAGAGTAGACACTCTATAGATCCTGTTGATTCCTTGATGGATACCTCTGTTCTTCTCCTTCTTGTAGATGTACTTTACCATGCTGGCTTTAGAAAGCTGAGCATTTCAAGTGATATATTTTGAATGATATCCTAAATTTACATATCTTTGGCAAGTAATAGCACTTTTGCAGCTATACTGATGAGCTATATATTAGGATAAATGTATATTTAAACTCTAGCCTTATCTAGTTTACAGCACGTTTACAGCGTGTCTCAACATTGGGACCCTTACTCCTTTCACCAGGGATTAACTGGGTCTTGCTTTTTTAAGGGTGTGTGTGTGTATGTTTCTTTCCACACATTTAAAGTGAATTCTATCATTAAGAAGTCACAAACTATGTAGATATCAGTATAAGAAGCACTTAGGAAATAACTAGATAAAGAATATAATCATTAGTCCAACTAACAATTAAATCTTTAATGGTACATGCAGGCTTTAGCATGAAAGCCTCTGTAGCACCCAGCAATAAATTAAATTCACATACTATAAGCTTAAAAATGGCCCATTCTTTGATGTTTTTCAGCAACTCTGATTCTATTTTACAAAGCTTTGAAGGAAGATTATGACTCCCTTCACTGTCCATTGGTCAAGCTTTGAAGGTCTGCATTCTGCTATCTTGTCTTCTCTGGATTCATCTTGAAAGACCGTTTGGTTCTTGGGAGGTCATCACAGACTGCTCTGGCTGGTGTGTCTCTGCTACAGCACTAACCAGTGAGTGGAAAATCCTGCCACTGTTCAGGGTGGGTGTCTCCTTCATGGAACATGTACAGGGAATTAAATGTGTGCTTCCTTCCACCCCCTAAGAGTAGAAGCCACTTGTGAGTAGATTTTAGGACTGGATTGGATTATGTCCCATGTTGGACTCTCATGTTTCTGTTCTTTGGTTCCTGGGACAAATGAAAGTGAACTTGATTATTCTGATGCTAAACTCCTTTTAAAGTCCTCTTTCTCTTTGCCCAGCCTCTGCTCTCTGGTTCAGGGAGATCACTTCCATCTTCCCAGTAAGAGCTGCCTTCTGAAAGTGTGGTTCCTGGATTAGCAGGGCCTGTGAGCTTCTTCTCTTTGCAGAATCTCAGGAACCATCCCAGACCCCCTGAGTCAAAATCTACTTTTTTAACAAGATTTCTAGGTGACCTGATTTGTAAGCACGTCCAAGTTTAAGAAATCCTAGCCTAGAACTTTCTGGAATGCTTGGGCCGCAGTAGTGCTGGCTGCTAAACAAGGAGGCTGAGGAGCCTTCCCAGCTCCCACTGGCCACCTCGTGACTCACCCAAATGTCCCCTGTCTTTTGAAGCCCCCTCCACCCTAGTGCTGGAAAGCATATTTCCTGGGAACGGTGGATTGGATTACTCACATGGCACAAGCACACCTGCGCCCATAGAGGGCGCCTCCCCACACTCCCACCCCCCACCCCTCAGCCAATTAGTTGACACCCTTAAGCACTTCTGATGGAATCTGGGTTGTGAGAGGTGAGGCCTTTTGGATGGGCTGCAGGATAACGGCCCTTACCACTTGTGGTCATTAAAGTTCCCGCGGTGCTTTTTGTGAGAGAAGGGATTGTTAACCTCCGTGTCCTGGCTGCCTTCCAATCTGTGTAATTGCATGCAGTCTACCTAAGTCCGCTCTGTAGTTTCAATTAGGTAAAGTATTGTTCACTTCTTGTACTAACCTGCTGTGTTGTGTGGCTACAGACTGCTAATTAGCTGGTGTTTTTCAGGTGGCTGCCTTCGTGAGCAACAAAACGTCTCTCTGGCCATCTCTTCTCCCACTATCTCCACCTCCCAGGGTCTCTTGCACGACCAGGGTCTCACGCACGACCACGTGCCTCTTTTCTTGGGTATTACCATTTCTTGGGTAAGAATGCTTTGGGATCAGAAATTCCTAGAATGTGACAGTGAACATTTCTTTCGTTTCCCTGTTTGGCCACTTGCTTCTAGGCCCCCCTGGCCTAGAAGGTGTTGGAGGGGAGACTCACGCAGAGAATAGCAAGAGTGTGATAAGGGGTGAATAAAATGGGCCTTCCTCTGCCAAGATGAAGGATAAATTCCTGTCATTGCCAGGGAAGTATGAATTACTTTAAGAGCTTGGCACTCTAGGAATTGGTTATTTTCAGTGTGATATGAATGGAGAGTGAGGCCAGAGAGAACAGGGCATGCGTTTCATTTCTCCCTTCTTGATGGTTAGAAAAATATAGTGGGGCACGTAAACCACCCATAAAATGCCTCACTATCTCTGTGGGGGATCTCCAACCCTAAACAGGAAATGTGGCCTCGGGAGAGTGAGTGGAATCCCCTTCCCGTGATGACTCAAAGGTCAGTACTGGGGAAGTCCTTATGACCCTGGAATGGCAGTTGGAAGCGAAAAAGAAGCGGAAAAAGGAGGGTGAGCAGGGAGCCAAGAGGAAGAGTTGTGCTCTAGCTGGAGAGAGTTGTGTTTTAAGAGTAGAATTTTTCTGGGATGTGAAATGATTGCTTTAAAAACGTGTTCAAATGGGGGTGGGGGTGGGTAGCGGATCAGATTTAGGTAAAATTTCGCTTTGTATATCTTTTCACTATGTGAGAAAATTTGTTCTGATGTCCGAGCACAGAGACACAGATTAATTAGATAAAAATTCCTTTATAGCAGAGGTAATTGCTTTTTTCTTTTCATATCCCAGACACTATGGGAAATAAAGGAATTAATTAATGAGTGAAATGAATGAATGAGTGAACAAATTGATGAAGGGAAAAATATTTATGAAGAGGTGTATGCGGACTGTCAGTTCATGGAGAGCAGAAAAATAAAAACTAAAAACAGTGTTGTTAGAGCCGGAGTGCCAGTGTCCTGCCTACCCCCTGGCTATGGCTCTGTCCCTGATGGTTCTACTTGTGTCTTTGAAAATGAGACAAAAAAAAAAAAAAAAAAGAACAGAGGTTTCCTCCAACAGATGGGTAGACTAACAGAATCTCTATAAAGACGACTGGCTTGCCAATCTCATGAGAATAGGAGGGGCCAGAGCCTCCAAGTTGGGAGAGAGAATGAGGTAGGGGAAGTGAACTTGGCAGGGGCGGGGAGGGAGACACCACAACTGAATAACATTTCTATTGGCCTCCTGGTATAATTGTCTTCACTTCCAGCTCCGTATCTATCACGAGAGTTACCTGATATGTACTTGTGGCCTAAATAAGTGGTAGATTGATGTAGGCAGCAATGCTTGAGGGTAAAGAGAATTCCCAGAGTGAGGGGAATGGGAGGAAGAATTTAAAGATGATGATGATATAGGGAGGAAAGGCAGGGGGGAAGAAAGGGGAAATGTAAGAGAAAATAATCTGGTTAAAAAGACTGAATATGATACAGAAGAGAAGAAATTACTGGAAGTGAGACACAGTCATCTCTACACAAAGGGCAACATTTAGTGTAAAGTTTCTAAGTTCTGCATGTGTTTTCAACTTCCTTTGTGCACATTAACAAATTAACTTAAGAAAAAAAAAATGACAGACCAAAAAATGTCATTGAGGCAGAGATAAAACAGACTTAAAAATTCTAATCTTAAATTTGAGCTCTACTGTCATGCAGATGGTTTCAAAGGAGATTTTCCCAACGTCCTGATCCAAACAGCCCCTACATTCATTTCCTTGTTCCCCAGCCGCTCTCATTCCAGTTAAGCCCATGACTTCAGTTGTGTATCTCTTCAAAGTCAAGTGTGTGTTGAGTGTGCCACTGGCCACAGACCAATTATTATTAATGGCTGAGATTTCCTCCTGTCCACTGCTAAGTCCCATCTTTTCTCAGCCCAGACAATAGTCTTAAGATCAGATATCTCATATATAATCTGCACTTTTTCTTGCATGAGGGAAAAAAAAAAACCAACAACATGGAAATGTGCAGCTACCCCGTGTTAACTATTCCTGGATGTCACCCTGCAGCTCTAATTTCTGCTTTCTCCTCTGCATTCTGGGTACTGCTGCTGGACTTGTCAGCACCTTGTCACGGCTTCCTTGTGCGTGGGCTACCATCGGACTCTGTGTTCTTAACAATTATCCATAAAAAGCCCCCACAGAATCCTTCACAAGTAAAAAAAAAAAAAAAAAAAAAAAAAAAAAAAAAGAGGTATATATATATATATATATTTAAACAGGTAAAAAAAAATGAAGCTACTTTAAAAATTTAGTATCCTGAAGCAGGTGCTATTTGTAAATGCTGCCGTGTTGCTTCATGTTTTCCAGTCCTGCGATGCTCTTTTGTTCATGGTGTGACAAGGATGTGGGGAGCCAATATGATTTAGCTAAATAATACACAAATGTCAAGAATACTTTCATGTCTTGTGTGCAGACCAGAATAAATTACTCCAGTGGAATGTTTTGCTTTTCTTTTCAGGGAACGACCCCACAGTTTACAAGGAGCTCTGCTGACAAGAAATGGCTAAGAAATATTATTTAAAGTAACCTATTTTAATGTAGTACTAAACGGCTGAGGATTTCACTCGGGTTCAAAAGACAGAGGCCTGAAAAGGAAGTTGACAGGCAATGAGAAATTTGTCTTGTCCTGGAGTTCTTATGGGCAGTGGGGAGAAAAAAAAAAAAAAAAAAAAAGGTCCGGTAAGAAATGAAAATGAGGAAACTAGTTCTCAGAAATAAAGGTGAATTGAAAGGAATTGGCAGCTGCCTGGACATGCCAGCCAGAGAGGCCACGGTATCTGATACACGTGACAGACCGAGAGACAACTGCAAAGCTCCCCAAACAACTCGCCTGAAGGGCTTGCCAGGAAGCCAGATGCTGCTTCTGGAAGGATATCTTCCGTGGTTGGGCATCTGGGTTCAGTGCTTTCCATTTAAAGAGGAGAAAGAAGGTGGTAAAAGGCAGAACCATCGTCGCCTTTTAAAAAACATGCTTTCTCCGAGTGTGCATGTATACACACACGCACACGCACACGCACACTCCACACACAGCATTAATGACTGTGGATTTGGAACTTGTTTTTAAAAAGAGCCCCAGAAATAAAAGTTTCCCTGGTGTGTTTCGGGTGGAAAGCAATGCGTTACAGGGAGAGAGAGGGAGAGAGGGAGGAGGGAAGGAGAGAGGGAGGAAGAGAGAGAGAGAACAGCCAGCCAGAAAACCCCTTATATAAACATGTCAATTTACTAATTAGTTAGGTAATTTTATTTAAAGATCTGGGATTATAGATGGTGTTCAATTAAAAAAAGGGAATTCAAGTGATAGAGGCCTGTGCCTCTATCATAATCGGCTGGTCTTTTTCACTCTTTGTTTTGCCATTCCTTCTTCCCTGGAAAACAATCGAGTATTGGTATTGGCAAGAAAGCAGAGTGTGGTCTAGTGGACTGGAAATCAGGTGACTTGAGGTCTGGTTGGTTTTTTTTTCCCCCTTCCACTTTGAAGTTTGCTGTGTGTCTGTTAAACAGGGAAATCAAATTTTTTATATACTTCATAGCAGAGGGTAAGCTTTTGTAATCAAGACCATTTTTGCTTGTTTGTTTCCCTAATGCTCAATAACTCAAGGTGGTAGGAAGTCAATATGGGATGTGGACTCAATGAAGGACAGGGTGGTTGGGTTGGTAGGAGATGGGAGTGATAGAGATGCTTTAGTTTAGTAATGGGAGCAATGACAGAAGAGGTGAAAGGAAGTTTTTCTATTGCAAGATCTGTTACATATCCCAGACTATTAAGAAAGCAGAAGCACTGGCAACTCACCCTGGACTGCAGCGAATTGACCTAACAGACTCCCACCGTGATGGGAGGTCACACAGTCCCTGACCATGCCCCGCACCCCCAGTGGGGGAAGCCTCTTTTACCACTCATTCATTGTGCTCAGGGTCTCATAACACTCAATCTCAATATTAATATTGATCCTTTTGCAATTAGACCTGCTTTTCTCTCCATCATGATGAAAAGATAAATATCAGGTGAGGCATAGCTTACTAACCAATATTCACAAACTGGAATATTCCCTGGTTCTGGTCTGAACTCTAGCAAGGTCCCAAGATTCCAGTTGATCTTAACTGGAACCATTACTGGCTATTAGATTAGTATTTTCTCATTCAATGAAATCCTGTGATTCCATGTGTTTAACAAAAATAACTGTGTATCTAACGTGTGGGACTCTGTACTAAGCTCTGGGGATACAGAAGAATCAGAGTGACACAAATTTCTGCCCTCCTGGAACCTATGATCTGAGGACAGAGGGACTTGTTCAGTTCTTTATAATTTCCATCTTTATCAATATTTTCAGGACCCGATTATGCTATAGAATAACGTGGTTTTCCTATGAGGTTATTATGTTTATTCCTGTGATTTCTCAGGAACGGAACGATGAAGGATGGAACAGTAGCTGGTTATTACCAGAAATTCTACCCAATATCCTGTTACCATGAGAATTTACTAGATCTCCTGTGGAGAAGTAATAATCTCAACCACAAAATATAATATCTCTGCTCTTGCCAAGTTTTCTGTCACCATGTGTGCCATTCTCAGACTCTTTCCCTGGTGTCTTCCTCTGGCCACTCCTTCAATGTTATATAACCCCAGGAATCTGTCCTCAGTACTCTTCTGGCTTCACTCTGTCCCTTGGGGTTATTCATGACCTTACCCCATTACCATCTTTAAACTGATGACTCCCAAATTCATACTTAGATCTCAATCACCTTTCCTTATTCCCAACAGACATTGCTTATCCTCAAATGGAATTCGCTAATGAAGTGTAAAGAATCTCACATCACATCCCCAAGCTTTCAACTTCTTTCATGCTTCTAATTATATGCTTTTCCTCTATGTGGGTTGAGGGTATCACCACTCAGCTAGTTCAAAACCTGGGAATCCTCCCTTCCTAACTTATTGCATACCCTTGGTGAGCATGTCCCATTGAATCCACCTCCTCTGTGCCTCTTGTATCCATCCTCCTGTCACCTCCCTAGTTTGGGATCTCTAGCTTGGACCTGCACAACTGGTTTCGCTATCTCTAGGGTTGCCCTCCTACAGGCTAACCTTCACACTTCTAAAGACTGTGATCTTTAGAAATCTCCCTGCTTCTGACCCTTCCATGATTTACCTAATGTCTACAGAATGAATTTCAAATTCCTCAACAAAGCCTGCGAAAGGTTTTTCATGAGTTAGCTCTAGTTCACTACATTCTGGGCTTATGTTCTGCTACATCTCTTATTCACTATTTCTTCACCACACCACTGTTCTCCTCCTCTACACGTCTCCGTACTTAGTGCCCTGCTTGTAGCAGGCCTACTGTCTGCCAAACTGACATCTTCAAAGATAGCCCATGCCATCTCCTCTGGGAGGCATTCTTTGGTTTCTCTAGGCTAAATTCCAGCTCCCGTTTGGTGCTCTCATAGTGTCACCATGGCTATTTTGCACCATATTTATGGCAATTGTTTACTAATTTATCTATGGCAGGAGACCATAGGAGAAGTGAGGATAGGAGTCCTCTTTATGCCTCTAGTATTGAGTTGAGGGGTCATCAAACTTTTCCTGTAAAGGGTCAGATAGTAAATATTTTTATTCCTGTGCAACTTGTCACAATTATCTGGCTCTTGCATGAAAGCAGCCTTTGGCTATACATAAACATGTGTGTATGTGTTCCAATAAAACTTTATTAACAAAAACAAGTGGCGGGTTATATGTAGCTTAAGGGCAGGCTGTACCTGGCCAACCTACGAATCAGTCCAGTGCCTGGAATATAGTGGGAACTCATTTAAGACTTCCAAAAAGAATGGACAGACAGGATTTCACAGATGACATTTTCGTAAGTGTGAATTTTTTTGACCTTTTTCACACATGACCGAAAGGGAGGATTAAAGACATTAAAAGGTTTTCTTAATGTTGCAGTTTCTAAGGGCTGAGGTTGGGACTTGAGCCTATGTCTTCTGATTCCAGATCCCTGTTTCTTTCCATTAGGTAAAAGGCCAAGATTCACAGTGGAGAAGGATGGGACTTAAAACTTAAAAAAATTACCTCTTATGAAGGAAATACCCCCGTGAGGTGGACCAACCACTAACCACAGAGAACACAGTCATAGATGGGCAGTAATCATTTTAGGTTTTGCTGTTTCCTATTATTCAGTGGCTAATGTTACCATTCAAATGTTAAATTAAAAGATGTACAGTAATAATTTCACTGCTGTCTTAAAAACCTTATCTCCTAAAGCCTTCCTCCAAAACAAGGATCCACCACTGGAAGGATCATTGAACCTTAGTCCCCAGCTCACAAACCTTATAAATCCTGTGCCAAGATGTCTCCTAAGTAGATGACATTTTAATGATTACTACAGGGAGTTGGGAACTATTGCTTCATCCTCACGATCAGAGTAATTAATTTTCTTAACTACCAGGCCAAATTCTGCCACGGGAGTCCAGTTGAGAAATTTCAGGCCCATAGGAAGTACATTAGCTCTTCAAAGTGATTAGGGTGCCATTTCAAATACACAAGCAAAGGAGCTATTAAGCTTCTGGCTTATTTCAAACTACTTGCAGCCCTTGTCCCTCAGGAAAAAAAAAGGGGGGGGGTAGAAAAAAAAGAGAGAAAAAAGAAAATAACAATTTGTACAGGTTCCTCATTTTCCAGGAAAAATACCCATGGCCTGCAAGTCGTTGGCTATCAGGTATTATGGTTGGGTGAGCGACCAAAGTGTACAGAAAAAGGGTGGAGTGCCAGAAGACAGCACAGAAAAACACAGCCTGCTCCAAAGCACACCAGAGCTGCGCAGTCGGAGGCCTGACGGGAGGCGCAGAGCTTCACCAGCATTGCTCTTGAAGACCAGAGAGAAGGGCAAGAGCTCATGGGCTTTCCAGTTCATTCTTTAGCCGTGTGTCATTTTTTCCCCCTCCAAATATCAGACATGCTGGCAGTACCATTTTAAAAAAGTCAGGATGGGTGAATTCTTTCCTCACCAGTGTTTCCTCCTACAACTCTTGCATTTCTGGGTCGTCATCATTTGAGTTGCCTCTGACACGCTTTTGTGGAATATTTTATTTAACACCCATGAAGACCACAGAGAAGCTTTAAATATCAGTTTACTCTCACAAAATAGCCACAGCTCAACAGCTTCGCCTTTCAAGAAGGCATTCGACTGGCAGGCTTCCATGAGCTTTGTCTCTTCAGCCGTATCATTCCTTCACCTTGGAATTCTACAAACAGCTGGGCGATTTTCTCAGAGTTGATGCAAAAGGGAAGATTTTGTAGCTTTCTTCTCAACCTATTTTACCAAGTGCGAGTCTCCTATAAGAATATTTACTTGCATCTCAAGTCTGCAGCAAATATATTCTCCCAAAGATGTTTTTGAAAAATCATTGAGTGCTATGATGTCATTCGTCATGTCTAATGGCCATTCTTTTCTCAGACATTTGACTTCCTCTGGACAATGTACACCTACCTGGAGATTGAATGTTCTTTCATGTGCTCCCCACTCAAAAATTTGAGATTGTTTTGGCTTCCAAAATTCACACCACAGAGGTAATCTGGCTTATGAGTTCAATTTGGCTTGGCCAAAATACTTTTGTATTTAGCCCTAAATTTTCTGTGAGGTTCAGGTAACTATTTTTATCCTGGAAATAAATGTGTGAGAGAAGACTGCAGCGATCACTAGAACACCTGACTCATGGTAATGGCAACAGGAATGCCAGGACTTTGAGAGATCAGTGCTACATGTCAGGTAGATATGTAGCTGATGGGATTCTGGGAGTGTTTCCACAGGGTGTTTGAGGCACCAGATAAGGCCTTACTGGCTTCAACATATCTCACTTACCAGGCTCCCACGAAGCCAGTGTGCTGTGCTGTCTGGCAGGAAACTCTCAGTGTGAGAATCATTCTGATAAGTAAGACTACGAGGCAAGAGATTTCTCCTTTGGAAACTCCTGTAACAGGGAAGGCTCTGGACAAGAAGCACAGAAGACCTGTGCCCTATCTCCAACCTCCTCCCACCTGCCTAAGAGTCAAGGTAGAGTAGATGATCTTAGCGAGCCACCATTGTGATGGGAAGAAGAGTCTGATCTGAGAACATGGGACAAGATGCAGATCAAGTTGATGGAGAGTTAGGGACAGGGTGGAGTTGGTCTGGGCACTTCACAAGAGATTGGTGTGAGGTGTCATGTGTTTTGCCAAACAGGTGAAATCAGCCTCACTGAGACCAGGGGAAACTGGCTGAGTCAGGCCACGGTGGGGACTTAGGTTTTCCAAAAAGATTCTGTGGTGGGACAAAACATTTTCTGGAAGCCAGGATATTTGGCAACCCAGCTTGTGCAACTGTTCCAGATTCATTTCATTAAAAATTATCTTCTATTTCTCTCACTATGAAAAAGATACATGTTGATGTAGAATGTTTATCTAGAATATGATAAGTGACAGGTACTGTATGAGACTCTTTAAAAAACTATTCGTTTAGCCCTCACCAGAGAAAGAGGTTCTGTGATGATCCCCAGTTTACCGATGAGAAAATGAAAGTGAGTTGTTCAAAGTTACATCTTCCATAAGTGGTAGAGCCAAGACTCATATTCAGGTCTGCCTAACTCCAGTATCTGCTCTCTTTACCTGTTTTCTTAACCTCAATATTGCCTTTTATACCAATATACCAATATACTTCTATACCAATGGCAATACATGGTGGGGGGGGGGGAACTCTAGGAAAGAAACATTAACATCTCAACAAAAATTTTGGTCTTATCCAGTTGCACAAATGTTCCACATATTTATAGTTAGATTCTTTTGGAGTATATAAGATATTGTATCCCTGACTTTAAAAACAACAACAACAATTAGCTATGAACCACATTTCAGTACGCTGATATCATTTATCATGTTGTGTAAAACCTTCCCCAGTCACTGGACACTTAGGTTGTTTCCAAGTGTCTACCAGTGCAAATATGGCTGGCATAAATAATTTTGTCTACATAAAAGGCCTCCCTCATGACTTACAATGACTGGCCCAAAAGACATGAAGACTTGAAAGCTTTTTATTCTTGAGCTATAGTACAGATATGGCTTTCCCACCATGCTGGTTGGTACATTCTGACTAGCAGCATATAAAAAGCTTGATTCAATACACATCTGACAAAATGAGATTCATCCTATTTAATTAGTTTTCAATAACCTCAACTCCCTATTTATATTTGCAAAATAGAGTAAAGGGTGAACTCTTCTCCACAATATCTTCTTTTGCTTTATTATCATCATTATTATCACTGTCCAAGGGACTCTTTTCACAATCCCCAACATTGAAACCTGAGACTTAACTCCATGGATGGCTGGATATGGGGATAAAGAAATGAGAGAAATAAAAAAAAATTGTTTAGAAATTTCCTCTGAAAATTCTCAAGATTTAGGCTATTTATTTCCACTTGATGTTCATCACTCTAATCCAACTACAACTTCCATGTAGCCTCCTGGGTTCTTTTCTCCTTATATCTTGTTCACCCTACCCTCTGGTGTTGGATGCTTTTCATAAACTCTGAGCACATCATGCAAATAAATGTCCCATAGATAAAGTTTCAATGGTTCTCTATTGCTTATGTAACTCCTTTGCCTGGCTTTTAATCTCTGACTACTGTCCATCAACAACTAACCCTTATCTTTCCAGGTCCTCCTTCCTCATTAACTTCCTCTTCACTTTGTCTTCCTGCCTTTCCAAAGAAGCAGGCTAAAAGAAAATGCACTGGACACACACTTTACAGAGATAGAACTTGTCGTTTATGTGATGATTCAGAAGGTACTATGGGACCTTACAGTACTTATCACTGTAATGTCAATTTGTGAAAGTGGCTCATAATAAAGGTTTCTGGTTGATGGCATTTTGAGATGATAGCTTATTCTGAATTTCTGGTTTCATGCTATCACAGCAGATGCATAGAACTTGACCTTGAGTTAGATCAAGAATGAAGACTCTGGACTCTGAGACTATTCAGCTGGTGCAGCCATTGTGTAATCTTATACTTAATGTTATCACAGCCCTTTAAAATTTCTGGCTTTTGCGGACAAGACTGGCATCCACCCTGTAGTCCAATCGTGCTGTATTAAGCGCTCTCAGTTGGTAGTTGCTCTGCTTTCAAGGGGATGTTTAATTCAGTGCTGTGCAAAAATGGAGTTCTCTTCTGTTGCTAGAGCTAGAGAGTACATAGGTCAAGTGGAATTTTTGGCACTTCATTACATTCTCTGACCCTCACTAAACAAACTTCAAAAAATATATATTTGCAACAATTTGAAATAAACACTACATACAAGTGTTGACGGTAGATTTTCTGAAGAACTACCAAATGCATCAAGACTAAGGAAAACATTCTAATGATTCTTTCAAACATGAATATTTTTAAATCCCTGCTAAACAATCTTCTTATTTAGTCTTCTCAGGCTTTCATGACATGCCACGATTGGCTGTTTAACAAAAACTTAGCAAAAAATGATTAACAAGATATAATCATGTACACACACTTGTGCTTAATTAAACCTCGTTTATAAATCAGTACAGGGTGGAATATGGTCACACCACTCAAGAAAGGTTGGTGACTAGCAAATCACACTCTTCTCTCCATTTATAATGAAAAGTCTTACAAGGTGAATGCTGTGAAAGTGATATAATAATGGGATGGTGTGGTAGAAATGGGGAGGATTCTCATCCTTCTGAGGTTTTCAATTGGATGGATTTTCTCTGTGTTTCTATTTTGTTTTAAAGGAGGATTTAGCGGACACTATTTTTTTTTTTCTTTCTCTAGCTGTTCGTTTCAGTTGGGGGGAACAAAAGGAATAATTGAGATTGAGTAATGGATATTTCTCAAGGTCTCCAAGACTAGGTATTGCATAGCATTAAATAGTATACTTTTCCATTTGTTTTATGACTTTGTCCAGTTAAAGTTACTGGCATAAGCACTCCAGTATTTACTTGAAACTTGAAACCCCTTTCATGATATGTCTGAATCCTAAGGGAAAAGAATTTACATTTGAGGAATGTTTACCTCCAGCCAGGCATTTTACATACATGCATTATCTCATTTAATTCTCATGACCACAAGCTATGGCTGATATTATTTAATCCAGTTTTATGTTCTTGAGATCATAAGAGGAGTAAAGTATAGAACAAGTATTTGACTCTAGAGCTCTCTCTCTATTTCTTTAAAGCCCAATATCCTTTCACTAAGCCACACTGGGTTTCCTATGATAGCCAGTATGGGGAGGTGATAAGAAGGGACATTTGAGCAATAAGGAATGGTATGAACTTTGGCACAGGTTCTCCTCTGGGGTAAAATAAGAAAGAAACTTATATAATGGATTAGATTAAGTATGTTCCCTAATGCAGTGACTGATTAAGCGAATTATGGACTATCCATACTGTGGAATACTATGTCATCATTAGAGAGAATCACATAAATCTGTCTAATGAAATGGGAGACTTTCCATGAAGTATTTTGCAAAATACTTCAGAACTAAATGTACAGTATGATAAACTGTAATGCAATAATAATCATATACACATATGTTTATGTGCGTATACACATATACACAAAAACGTTGGTTACTTCTGCTCAGAAGGCTCAGAGTAACCAGTAGGCAAATTTCATTTATTAATCTATATGCACCACTGTTGGTTAAATTTTGTGTGTGTGTGCAATTACATGTATTGAATTTACAGGATTAGTTCAATAATCACCCAAGGAATAGGTGATTAAGGAGATTTAATCTCACAAAAACAAACTGTCCGATCTGTTTGACACTCTATCAGGCTTCAACATTACTATAGGTATATGGTGAAAGCTAAAACCTCATTATTTGTAGTGCACTCTGCTTTATCTGAAGAAGGTGTTAAGAGAGCAAATGAGTAACAGTCATTTTGAACTTAACATGTCCAAAATGGAGCTTTCCAGTCCGCTCTTCCGATTCAACCCATCTGTGTAAGTACTACCATTTGTTCACTTGCCTAAGCCCAAACCCGATGACGCACACTTGATTTCTCCTTTCCTTTTTCATCTGCACTCTGACCAGCAGCAGATCCACCCTGACCCATAGCCAATATATGTCTTTAAGGACTTCACGTAAGCTATCATTACCTCCTGTCTGGACTTCCATGGCTGGTGGTCTCCCTGCTTCCATTTTGCAGTCTGTTCTCTCCATGGGTCAGAGTGATCTTTTATACTCCCTCAATTCAGCACTCTTTATGGTTGATAATTGTACTTAGAATACAATCCAAATCTCTCACTGAGGCCCACAAGAACCTATGTGATCTGACGCCAGTCAGTCTGCCACTATGACCTTACCTCCTACCACCACCACCCCCTTAGTTCGTTAAGCTCTAGCATCCCGGCCTGCTTTCTGTTTTTCAGATACATCAAGCTCTGTTGGCTTCTGTGTCTTTTCACGTACTTTTTCTCTGCCTTCATACTCTTCCCTTAGCTTTTTACATGGATGGCACCTTACCAATCTGAATCAACGTTTTACAAACGAGCAAATTGATTTTAGACAGTGTAAGTAACTTATTTGTGGTCATAGCACTTTGTACACGATGAGGCTATGTTCTGCACTCATGTCTGAATTATTTCATGCTCTTCCCATTATACTAGATAATGAAGTAAAGACAATCCATCCCAGGGCTCTGGGTCAGGTTATGTCAATGAATCAGCAAATATCTACTCGTTGAAAAGACCAGGAAAAATAAATTATTTTAGAAGTTCCTTTTGTAGGTTCTCCTTCCTACCTCTTGTACATTCTCCAGCTTCTGTAGGAAGACTTAGATTGGCTAAGGGGAAAATTTGAGATACATACTTTTGGAAAATCTTGTCATAGAGATTTGAAGTTAAATACTGCTTAAGTAAGAAATGAGAATATGATGATACAACCAAAAACTCTTTCAACTTACTTAGTTAGATGTCCAAACAGGATTTTCATGGTGTCACGATTTGGTGGAGGGAGTTTTTGCACAAGAGACTTTATAGTTTCAATTCTTGTGTTATAGTCTTGCTTTTCTGAAAAAAAAAAAAAAGTTTAACAAATAAAAGGAATGTTAGAAAAGAATGAGATTTCCTAAATGCAAGAGGGCATTTTCTTAGGAGAATTTTGGACAAAGACTTAACAACTTAAAGTCCTAATCAGTAGCCGAAGAGAATCAGTGTATTCAACATCATTATCATGGAGTTTCTTTATTTTGGCTCTGATGTAGATCATAGTAATATGAAGCAGCAATAGTATGGCTTTGACATAATCCTCTTGTTAAGATCAGGTATTGAAGCAGTTTTATAAATGCTTTACTATTTTATAAGATGTGGTAGGATGAAGAATGGCTTTCCAAAGATGTCCATGCCCTAATCTCTGAAACCTGCAAGTATGTTGCCTTCTATGGCCAAAGGGACTTTGCTGATGTGATTCAATTAGAGACTCTGCAATAGGGAGATTATTCTGGATTATCTGAGTGGGGACAGTATAATCACAAAGGTGGTTAAGAGAAAAGCAGGAAGATCAGAGTCAGAGAGAAAAGATGATGTGGCAATGGAAGCAGAAGGATAAATGGCTATGTGACGAAGGGCTATGGGCTAAGGAGTGAAGACAGCCTCTAATAACTGGAAGAGGCAAGGAAAGAGAGCCCCCAGAAGGAGCACAGGTCTACACCTCGATTTCTGCCCAGTGAAGATGATTTCAGACTTCTGACCTCCAGGAATGTAAGATAATAAATTAGTGTTGTCTGAAGCCACTGAGTTTGTGATAATTTGTTATAGCAGCAATAGGAAACGAACAGTTGAGGACACACAGCGTGATTCAATTACCAATATTCTATTGTTCACTTGATTTTGTGGAGGGGAAATAATCTTCTTTATTACTCTGTGCTATCTTTTCTCCCTAACACATTTTGCTTTTGCTATAAAATAAGAAAGTGCAAAAAATAAAAATTGAAAGCATAATACCTAGTCATATACATGTAAAAAAATAGGAAGTTGTTTAAAACTACATACCACATAGATTGCTTTCCCTCATTTTGTTTCCTTTATGGGCATGGATTGCATAATAAGAATTGATTTACTTAGCACCTAGAGAATTCATCTCACCATAATTTTAACCAGGATTTGGAACTGTAATTATTTATTGAACTTAAACACTTGATATACACTGACTCAGGTACCTTTCCTTTCTATATCCTATCTCTAACCTCTAACACAGAACTCCTGGTGATCCTTAAGAGGTCACTGTTGGAAAAGGCGATATAGGTGGGTAATACGTTAGGTACACATTCACCCAATATTCATTCTCTTCTCCTCTAGTTTCACATGTGACCGTGTGATCACATCCTGCCACAGAAACTTTAGTCAAAGTGATGGATGGAACTTCTGGTGAGGCCATGTGCAGGGAGCTGATTTCGCTTTTTTAGCCTTTTTACCTTTCTGCTCCTCAGAATGTAGATGGAATGGTGTATCATCCATTTGGATGTGGAGTGGAACACACAGCTAAAAGGAGCCTCCCTGAATCTGTGGGGCAGTCAGACCAGTCCTTTACTGTCTCTCTGAGTTCGTTTAACGTAAGAAAACCAGCTCGTGCGTACCAAAGCCTTTGAAGACGAGTCTCTGATACTAAAACCAAACACAATTCCTAATACAATGTGCTCTCCAAAGCCCAATTCATTATCACCCATTATTAGGTATATAAACTTTATATAGTGAGGTAAGGAAGAGTTGGTTCAGAAAATGATAGTTTTTAAATACACTGTTGCAAAGAAACTTCTAATAAGGAATTATAGGAAAATATCCTGCAAAAGATGGTATTTGGCTAAAGTGGAGTGGGGGGCAATCTTCCTAGTAGAACTCTGCCTTGGAAACTTTTCTTCTTCCTCCCAAAACCACAAAGGCCTATAAATAATGCCTCCCACAGTTGAGCTTTCAAAATTGCAGTTATTCTTAGAAGAGTTCCAACATAATATGGATTGGACAACTGCAAATGAAAGAGACAAAGGGAGGGAAAGAGAGAAATTAAAAAAGAAAGAAAGAAAGAAAGAAAGAAAGAAAGAAAGAAAGAAAGAGAAAGAAAGAAAAAGAAAAGCCAGTTGCAACATCATAGCAGACGGCAGATAAAATCTTTCTGCCAAAAGGATAGAGAGCCCCTTTGTAGCTTAATGATGGTAAGACAATGTGATGCTTCATAGGACCATTTGGATCTTATGGGATGTAACAAACTCAGAAAAATAAGTAAAACGACTCAATAAAGATGAGAGGGAAATTGGCATAGTATGTCCAGGGCAAAGCTCTTAGGAATACTTGGATACCCCGTTCTAGTCACCTGAAGCTAATACCACACACCCATGATTATATATAAATCCACACACATATACGCATAGACATATACAAATACATATGCGTACATGTCTGCATTCACAAGGTGGATACATTCTGCATGGTTTGGCACGATGCTAGTAGTACAATTTACCTGGGAGTGAACTACTTGGTTCAAGCAATAAAGATGATGTTGGGAGAAGAGAGAGGAAATCTTTCTAGTTTCACTGCAATCTCTCACCTGTAATGGTCAGGTCAATGCCAGAGCTTCCAAAAAAGGGAAAACTCCGAAAAGTTGACACCGGGGATTACAGAAGTAGTAGCCATAAATTAAGTTGGAGAAATGATAAGTGGAGAGTGGTCTAAATGGCTACATCCAGCAAACCTCAGTTTTAGGGAACATATTTCTCAGGTTTAAGAAGAAAGATTGGGGATTGCTCAGTTAATGCAAGGTCATTGCCATGGTGCTTGCACAGAAATTAAAACTACTAAGTTTGGAAAAAAAAAAAAAAACTACTAAGTTTGTTTCACCACTAAGTGAAAGAACTATGAAATTCCCCAGACAGAGTGAATTCTCTCTCTCGAGACTGTGTTGCCTTGCACTTAGGACATTCTATCCACATGATGTTACACATGGCATTTCTATGGGTTGAATGCCTGTTAAGTTCTCCCATTTAGCTGGAAGTTTTCCTGTAAAGCTAGGCAGCTATTATACCGGCATATACCGGGTTAGGTGGATGAAGAAAGAAGTAGCGAATGAACGAAAGACATGAGCATGGACTGGAATTCATAGCCCTTGGTTTGAGTTCTGTAACAGTTTTTTATTAACTATGTGGCCTTGGACAAATTTCCCACTTTCTTTGAATAATATCTAAAAGGCCAGTTTCAGGGATTAAACAAGATAGTAGATAGTATACCTCACACAGTGACCAGTAAAAAGTAAGTACTCTATAAACATTCACACCTTTTCTCACCCTCCCTTTTTTGAGGCCCAGGCTAGGTCTGGGTCACCTTTTATTTTTAGCAATAAGCATTCTTTCTGGTTGCAGTGACCATTCCAAATGCAGTTGTCGATACTTGAACTGAGTTGGTGTCAGTTGGTGACAGTACAATTGCTCTGGTGGCCTGACATTTCACAATACACTAGATAGACACTTTGTGATCACCAGAGACTGATGATCCGATAGGCGAGCAGTTCAGTTACATTTAAGAATCCTTATAAAAGTGTATGGTGGTTCCCATATCTGCCTATAAGAAACATTGTACATGAAGGCTCTTTATAAAAATATTTTTTCTCTCCCTCTCTAGTTTCACACGTACTTAAGAAATTGTGCAATTGAGTAGTGGTACACACAAGTTTGTGGTGAAGTTCTATTTGGGGACTAAAGGGGGAACTGATGGTTTAGAGAGAGCTGAAATAATGCTAAGGAAGAGAAATTTACTTTCCTTACAACGTAATCAGAACAAAATCTTTGAAAAGGTTATAGGAAAGCAGTGGTTTCCCATTCAAATCATTACCACACCCATTCTTCCATAGCTTGTAAAATCAGGAAGTAACACAAACACTTCTAAGTGGAGGAACATCTAAAAATACAATTGGATATATTAAAACCGAAATGACACCTTTTCAGATCTGGTTTATTGATGTGTCAGATGAGGAATTGGAATCCGCATACATAATACAGGACTGGTTAATGAGCTAAGATTCGTATACAGCTTACTAAAGATGTGTCAACTGTCTTCAATTGATTCAGTGAGCATCTGAAAGACAGCATTTTCTATTAATATTTCTCCTTCAGCATATGGTTTCTCATTATTATGAAGTATTGAGAGTTTTGAGAAGACTCTGAGATATCTCTGACTTTTTTACACTATGACTTCCGGGAGGGGGAGAATTTCTTCCTTACAGAGAATTGGAGAATCTCTTAGGTAAATTGTGAGACTTACACAAAATCTTTCCAATAATGAGAAACTCCATAATTCTCCCTTTCTCTCACATTTATTCCTAAACCTGTTCCCTTATGACTTATTTTTGTATATAGTTTATGCTTTTTAATACATTTGTTTTAGTGCTCCATCCATATCCCAACTGCCTTGCCAGTCTCTAAGCTGTGAACATAACCTCATCTCTGAGCACAAAATCTTTCTGTAGTGCTTCAGGCTTACCACTATTGGATGGCAAAGAATGTCGATGTAAAAATACCTGTAATATGCATTTATATGTTAAGATAGTAAACGATCTTCCTAATGCTGATTCTTTACTCACCTGGCCCCAGATTCTCAAACTATACCAAACTTTGTTGTAAATGAGCTTCTTCATAAACAACTCCAGGCTACTTCAAGAAGTAACAGCTCTTACATGATGTGAAATAACCTATAATGTTATGATAAGGATATAGCTTTATAGTTTTGCACTGATTCATGGTTTTAAGGGCACATTTTTCTTAAAATATAGTTTACGATAGTTACATTTACATTCATCTGCATGAAATGTTGCTACTAAAACAAGGACATTTACAACCAAATGCCTTTCTGCAAAGAGATAAGATAAAGTTGTACAAGGATAGAAAGAGTTCTTTGTAGTGCAGTACTCTGGATCTGATGACCCCTGGACACTTTTCTGGCCTTATCATCCACACATTTATTATTCTTAACTTATTTATAGCCGCATGTTAAATCATATTCCAAAATTAATTCTTCATTGTTATGTAGATTCACCCAGTGGAAGAAGAGACCAAATGCTCTCAGCAGCCAATATATTGGTAGTACCATTCATTTTATTTATCTGTAATTCTTAAAGGACAACTGCATCCCTTTGTTTTAAAAAGATCAGCATTATCACAGCTGTTTTGCTTCTGAATGTTATTCTGGAATGTATAACGCATCCTGTATGAAAAAAAATGGTAGTCACATATACAGTAGGGCCATATTTGAAAGAAAACAATTGAGTTTCTAGTCAATTTATGCTTTTTTTGTATCATGACCATTTCAGAATTTAGGTCAGACTGCCCTGGCTTATAGGAGAAGTGAGTATCTTCAGATAACACTTTATTTGTTATCGTACCCTGCAGCTGAGTACAAATCATTGAGAGTATGCCTTTAATTATAAAACTGGAGTTAGATGTTGAGGAATCATCCAAGTCATGACATTTGCCTGATACATTTCTTTAAATAACTTACATTTACTTTAGGGAGAAACAACTGGGGGCAAATTCAGGACACATAAGTAGGTACAAATAGAGATATATTTTAAACTCATGTTATGAATTAAGAGAATTCATATATCATGAAGGAGTCTGAAAGAACTAGGTGAGAATTCTTGTTCTGCTAATTTGATTTGGGGCAACCTACGATGTGTTGCTTGAACTCTTAATGTTTCCTATGCCTTAAAAATGCCAAAAAGCCCATATCTCCTAAGACTGTTTGTAGAATTGAACGTTTCAGTGCACATCAATGCACAGATAGTGAGTGTTCATTAAATGTAAGTCCACTTCACATTAAGATCTTTCTTTTGAATCATCCTCTCTATCGGCTCTGGAACATGATTGCTCGTAGTTCAAGGCTGTTTCCGAAATCATATGAAGCCATAAATTTTAATCTTCAGTACCCTTTCCTATAAACAAGAACAGCCCACAACATGTGATAGCTTTGTATATACATAGAAGATTGTCCATTATCAATGAGTGTTTGGTCATAATTCAAAAGTAGGTATAATGCATCATAAATAGAAGTGTCATTATATCATAAACTGGGAATAACCACGGTCTTCAGTTTAATCTGTGGTTGGTAATTCACAATTTGTCAAGATTTCACGCACCCCACTCCAATGCCCCTCTAAACCAGAAAAGACTTCTTTTATATTTAATTAAAAGGAATGCACATTCTCAATGCCTGCAGATTCCTAGTAAATTTGACTTTAGGTGTTGATAATCTATGTCAAAACAGCTCAGATTGATAACAGAGGTGTGTGATTTGCAGGACGGGAAGGACACAGTAGGAACTGAATCTACCTGACTCAGGTAAGAACTCTTTCTTTCTCTAGCGTGGATCACCTGAGAATTAGAATGAATCGCCTTACTGGTACACTTGTATTCAGTTTCTCCTTCTAGGAGATAATAATATTTGTGTGATTTTTGAATAAAGAAGGCTTTTAGGAAGAGTTTTAAAGATGAAATAACTCACCATAGCTAATAAATGTCAGTAATGAAAATACTTAGGTCAATTGATTGCCATAAGTCCATGGATTCCCTAACCTGTAGGGAAAGCTTCAGCATAATGGCTAGCGTCATTTCTAGAGGCCATTTCTTGTCCCTGTTCAGGAAGAGGCAGGCCATCCAGAGCATGCTGTTAGGAGCAAGACTAATCTTGTTAAGGGCAACCTCAAATTCTTTCCACTTCTACTCCTACTCTCTGGCAATGAACAATTAGAAAATTTAAGAAATTAATTAGGAAATGAAAAAAAAAACCTAGTTCTTAAATAATTTTTTTAGAGTATTGAATACATACATGGTTAAAGAAAAAATATTAATTAGGAGCTATGCGCAATCACTGGCAGATACAACGTTGATCCCTGTCTCCTGTCTCATTTGACAATCCATGGGGGCAGATACAATACAAAATATGTCATTAAATTTAAGACATACCATAATATAGGTATCAGTGAAGTTTATGTTTCTTCTGGCTGAAGGGATTCTCTACATTGATTGTTAAAATGCTTCTGATGTGTCAGCTCATTAAACCAAAAAAATTCAAATGACTGAGAAATGTATTTAATACTAAGTCAATGAATGTAAAATTTTATTTAGTCACTTTCTGAAGGCCTTAGAATGATTATTCTTGACTTCTTTATATATTCTTAACATTCCTCCAAATGCATTCAGAAAAGTAATAAAACCCCCCTTTTTCTTCCCATGTGACTATATCTATGTTATTCTAGGGACTTCAGGTGCATTGCCCTCATATTGAAGGAGGAATATTTTGGAAAAAGTACTGAAGTTTTAATAGTTATTTTTAATAAAGGGTATTATTGCTTTTGCGCAACCAGTTTTGGGATGAAGCATTTCCTAAAATTCACCAATCTAATGCTATCTCTTAAACACCCCTTCCTCAGTTTTGCAGCATCGCCCCTCTTTGTCTGAATTGAAGACTAAAGCAATGGCTGACACTCCAGTAGCAATCTTTATGGGAAAAGCATGATTGTATTGTCCTCCCTAGAATTTCTTATTTCCAAAGTAATTTTGGAGGTGTCATGGTGGCCAAGTATATTTCTGTAACTTACAAATGATACTAATTCATCCTCAGGCAATAGTCTGTGCTGAGAAAATAAAGCTCACTAGTTTATTTCTTTGAAATTCAGTTCTCCTGTGAGAATTTTCTTTAAACTATACTTATTCAAGCATATCTGCTTTTACAAGCTTTAAACACACACACACACACACACACACACACACACACACACACGGGTTACCATTTTGAGTCATTTGACACCTTTCTAATCATAAACCAGTAATCCTTTTCAAGTATTCAAGTAGCTATTTATATTAAGCATTATCTTTGTGTACTTTCTTAAGGGTAGAAATCCTACAAATATTTTCTAGACTTGAAGTTTTGAATATGTGTCTACCACTTTCCATTGGTAGGTAAATTCAATTTATAGGGGATTTAAAAAAATCTCACTTTTAAAAACAACTAGGACTTGTCACACAATTAAATAAAATATGAATTAAGAAATATTTCCCCAGTATTTTAGATCAAATATATATATATTTAACAGATATCTATATATATTTAAAAGCATATCCGTAACTATTCATTTTGAGCAGAAGACTTCTGAAAAGGAGAGAGTGGTTAGTATGGTGAACTGTTTTCTCAGCCAGCCCATCTGACTTGGCCATGCAGTGACACCAAGAACAGGAGAGAGTTAATAGCCACAAGCGTCAAAATCCTTTAAGAAATAGGGAATAAAATAATTTTATGATTCAGCTTTTTTTTTTTTTTTAATTGTGAGACTATTGTAAAAGAAGAAAAACAGGCAACATGTGGTAACTTTAGTCAGCATTTCTGAACTGGGAATGATAAACACCTCTGCCTGGCTCTGGCATTTATCAGGACTGAGATATTATTACCACATAGAGTCACAGCATGGTTACTGTTATCATCGGAAAAAAGAGCCAGCTAATCTTAATGGTTTGTAAAGCCGTTACCTGCACTGGTCTGACATTTATCATGATCATTTTACCACATGGGTCCTACATAGCAAAGGTCTTTTATCTGGAAGGGACATCACTATGAATTATTATTTGCAGCTAGGTAGAAAATTGTATGTTGTAGATACCTTTTCTCATTATAAATCACATAGTCACATTTCACCATTTCCCCCAGAAAGCTGCTGAGCCCAGGTTTTTTGCCACAGCTTGCTTTGCTCTCCATCTCTCTCTTTCTCTCTCTTTATAGTTTCTTGAAAATATTAGCCATTTTTTCATTAATATCCTTAATATAATTTTTGAAGAACTATATATGTGGTAGGTGAACATCGGGACATACTTTCATTATAGTTAGGGGATTTTCCTCCACATTCTGTAAAGGGACTGCATAGTACTTTTAGAAATTGAAGTTGATAAACTCGACTATTGTTGTTTTTGTTGTTGTTTTAAATGCTTATTCTCTTTTCTGTCTTGGCGGCCAGACTTTCTCTGTTCCTGACCTTGTCAATAGAATATTTACCAGTAGATCAAACAAAATTTCTGATGCTTGATTTGAGAGCCTCAAAAACACACCATTTCTTTCTTGAAATCCTTAGCTTGGAACTGTGGTCTCATGGGGAATAAAATATACTTTTATTTTGTTGGATTGCAAGTTTTTTTCAGACTTTGTTTTTACTAAGTGACAGTGGAGTAGAAGTTTCCTCCAACTCCAACAAATCTGTTTAAAAAGATGCTTAGGTTCTATCCTTGTCTATGTCCTAATGATACACATTAATATATTTTACAGAAGAAATAAGGATATTAAAAGGTACAATGTTTTAGAACCATGGGACCAAGTTGGCAAAGTGAAATGCATTAATTTGACAATGGAAAATTACAATGAAAAGCCCAAGTTGTTTACCATGGGGGAAGAAATGAGCAAATCCTCTCTTTTAAAAAGATTGAGACAACTAATCTTCTGAAAGAGATATTTATATATTTTCTTCTTTCTCAAGTGTTCCATTAGGAATAAACAAGCTAGAAATTCTGCACTTTTATAATGAAGAGGGAGGAGAAGTCCTTGCCATTTTTGCATTTAGGAAGAAATGTGCAAGAAGAATGTGACAATTTAAGCAAATCAAGATTGTTTCAAATGGATCACAAACGGGACTTTGTGGGATATTTTATACTAGCATGTGAAGCAAACAGTAAATTTGAAAGGAGGATTTTCTCAATGGTCTAGTTCTGATGTGTTTTCCCATTTCTTTGTGTGTTTAAAGGAGGTTTGGATGTGGTGTTTTAATATTGCTTCGACTCTTTTGCAAATGAGTCTGGAGAAATATTCGCACATGAAGGAAAGCCGATGTGCTGTAATGCTGACAGCAGCTGGGGGGATATGATTGAAGAAACCAGATTCCCAAGGCTGGATTTAGCAAAAATAAACACCTATCACTCCATTAAAAAAAAAAGCACCATTTTAAATGTTTATGGATATCAACAGCAGACCACTGTCCCTTTGATAAAAACGGTATTTTTTTTCCTCAAATGACTCCATTTGTTAAGGGGTGGCATAAAAACTTTAGCCTGATGTGCAGTATTTTGCAGTGATGTGCATTAGTTTGCCGCCCTGGTTACATTGGGCTAGACATTGATTTTTGAATTATTACAAATTTCTTCCAGAGGAAACAGTTTCTGTTTCAGGGACCTGTGAGATACGCTTGCATACATTCGGGTGCCACTTGCAGGCGGGGGGTGGGTTGGGGAAGGTCATTTGTGAGATGAACCTGTACTTTTTACTGCTCAAAATGAGTGGCACACGCTTTGGCTCAGTCACCTAAAATTTCATTGTAAAGGGGTGGTCCAGTATTCCCACACACTGCCTTACCAATCAAATCAAAGGCTACACCGATTTAAAACAAACAGACAAACAACAAACCCAGCTCTTGCTTCTTCTATTTCAGGGGGACTCTTTTGTTCTGGTTCAACATTTTCCTGCCATTATTGCTTCCAAAATCCTGTAACCTGGGAGCTTTTACAATAATTAGCCAGGGGCTTGGCTGCTTGGATTTTTCTCCTTTTCTGGGGAATCTGGGTGAATCAGTTGAGTGCTAATGAAAGTCGGAGACTTCTAGCAGTGGTTGGAGCCAGGCACAGGCGGGCAGGCGCTTTAAGCTTCCCACTGTGCTGCAGTGCAAGCCTCCCCGCTGTTATGTTTACCATAGTTTTAATGTCTGTGAAAAAAAATTCCTGATGCAACCGAATTGTGTGATGGCCTCTTGTTTATCCAACCCCAACCCCCACCCCCCCACACACACACCTCTAATTTGGCAGATTCCTGTTGCACCCGCCTATTACAGAAAGCTCCTTCTCAACTCTGTGGACATCTCACTACTTCAGTTCTTGCCATGAGGGCCCAGCTGCCTTGCGGGCCATGTCTGGAGGACGCTACACGAACCCTCCAGAAGTTTCTGGAGAATTACACACACCTTACTATACTTACGCCACCTAATAACAGACAGTTCCCCTTCCACTGCATGTGAATTTCACCGGAGGTAATATTAAAGCACCAAAATGAATCATCAGTTTGGACAAAACTAGCTTAAAAATGTACACGCACTTGATGAAATGCACTGTGTCTTTAAAGAGAGCTATTGAAAGACCCCAAACAATCACTGCAAACTAAATAATGTGCTCGAAGATGAAAGCAACCAATCTGGGATTCAACTTGATTTATTTTTTTTGTCCTTTTCTTAAAAATGGTTATCTCAAAGAAAAATGACCATTCCATTATATTGTAAATTGATGAAATCACCAAGTGTGATGTACAGTGAAGTTTTTTTTAATGAATATTCATACAACTCTTTCAGTCCATTAACAGGACTTAAGACAATGAGGATGCAACTCATTCCCATTTAGATAGTAGGGGGAAAGTGGAATTAATAGCATAAACAGCACTCGGAAAGTTTAACTTTAATGTATCAAACTCCAGGTGCCAGAGTTTGAGGAAAATAACCAATAATAGCCATTTTTTACATATTTGATGGGACTGATTATGCAATGTGCAACTCTAAATGGCTTATAGCACATTGTAGCATGGTTCCATCCCATTGGCTACAGTAGGGTGCAGGCAGATGGATGACAGTGACAGGGAGAGAAGTGCTTTTGCTTAGCCGTGCGTTAAGATGCCATCCAGAAGCTCTGTGCACTGCAGACACTTCATTAGGATGCCAGGATAATGGTAAACTACCACTCAGAGTGACACCCCATTTCCTGCTTACTGAGCGCTCCAACCTCGGCAGATGTCAACAATCTCACAGTGCTACAGAGCAGACCTAACTTTCCAGCCACTTTGACTCCAATTTTTTCCCCCTAACAGTGCCATACATTATGTGCAATATGTAACGGCAAACACCTCACCAAAAACAAAATCTGCCCAGTTCGTTATGACTGGAGTGCTTAATTTTTTTTCTTTTAAAAGATGAGGTACAGTGAGTTGGGTAAGAGAATCTGTCCACTTGCTAATCTAACCTCAAAATTTCTTGCTATGATTTCCATTTGCTAATCAGTTCAAAGTGTTAATTGTGTGGTGAACTCTGATTAATAGTAGTTAAACTCTGATCACAGGGGATATGACTGTTTCTCTTAATTAATGTCCGTTCTAAAGGTAAGAGAATGTGGAATTCCTTTGTTAAAGATTTTAGACTCAGTTTCGATGTGGTTCCTAGTTGTCTGCCAAGAAACTAAGACTTGAGCATCTGGATGATATTTCCTCTGCAAATGTATAACTTGAGGCCATTCACACACCACCTTACTGGCAATTCAAGCCAATAGAAACTTTTTTTTTTCCTATGATGTAAACTCCAAGATTCTTTTTATAAAGAACCAAGGTGTAATTTAGATAATGAAAAAAAAATTCCCCAAATGGAAATATAATACTTTGAAATCTATCGTTATGATAAATGATTGATTTACATTTTGTGATTCTAAGCATCTTCTTAGAAGTTCAAAGGGCCTTGCAAGTGGCAGGACTAAAAATAATATCCTCCTCTCAGGCCTGTTACCATTTCCAGGTAAAGACGCAAATGTAAAGAAGTCATAGGCAGAGGTCACACTCCAAGGGATAATTTGAATGCAAACTTTCAATGTGATGTCCTCTAAAAAAAGGTGATGCAAATCTTGACTTTTGGTTTTTAAAGTGGCATCTCGTTGCTAACACCTAACCACCTCTCGAAACCTGTCACTAACTATGTTTGAATACAAAGAAAATAGACTAGAATTCTTACAATAAACAGAAACTGATGATCAACATGGTGTCAAAGAATTAAGAATAATTTCCTTCAAGGCGGATTGAATATAATTGGAAAAATTAGCGCAGGGGTGGGACCACCTGCGCTATGGTGCTATTGACTCAGAGAGCTTGACTTTCTGGAAACAGAAAGATCCTTATCTTTATTCAACTGTGGGATTTCAGTTGAAATTTTCAGATTTTTATGCCAACCTAAAACACTGGACAGCACTCTTTTCTTTCTTTCTTTCTTTCTTTCTTTCTTTTTTTTTTTTTTTTTTTTTTTTTACTCCACGCCCAGCATGGAGCCCAGTGTAGGGCTTGAACTCATGGCCCTGAGATCAAGACCTGAGCTGAGATCAAAGCCAGATTTTCAACCAACTGAGCCATCCAGGCGCCCCCTAGCACTTTCTTTTCTACAAAGCTAATGCTATTGAGTAGTGTGAATGTTTTCCTTCTTTCCTTCTCACGAGTCCTCTCCCCTTCTGAGTTTGATCAGGACTTCTTTTATCCCCCCCCCCCCGCCCGTAGTAATTTGGAGATAGCAGTTTTCAAAGAGAACTGAGGAGTTTGAGGATGGAAGGCAGAAAGGATACTCTAATAATGGCACGTATCACAATAGAAACTGTGGTCCCGAATGTAAAACATAGGAGGGACAGAGACTGGTGAAAATTCTGTTAGGAATCAATTCTTGGAATTCTAATGTTTTATTTATGTTTTTCATCTTTTAGAATGTAGCGAGTTAAGGAATATAGTGTGTGGGGGGGTTCAATATCAGGATGGCAGGGCCATCAGATACTAAATATGCTAGGTAAGATTTAATGTAAGAGCTATGATTATCAATTTGTTGTCTTGGTATAGCTCCAAGACAAAGATTTGACTCAAACTGAAACAGAAGGTAAAAGGCAGGATGCGCAAGTATTGGTTGCATTTCCACCTTTGAGATGAGTAAACACAACAAAATTTACAACAATGCATGACCTTTAAGAACACTCATTTCAGATAAGAGAACAATGCTCAGAAGAGCAGAACTTTCACAATGTCCAGGAGACAAAAAGGAAACTATTTAGCATCTTCAATAGAATTTGAAACATCAAGAATTCTAACAAAAAGAGAAGCAGCAGACCATAAGAAGACAATAGTGTATAATGGAAAAATACTAGGATAAGATGATGAGATAGATAGTGAAGAAAGACAGTGTGGAAAGCTAAAAATGCAAAAGAATTTTTTTTTATTGCAGAAAAATTAGGTCGGTGATACGGATGACAAACTAGAGAAGCTTCCCCAGAATGTGGAGACAAAAAAAAAAAAAAAAATGATAGGAAAAAGACATGTTGGAAGTTAGAGAATTGAGAGATTGTCTATGATTTATAAGTATACTTGAGGGAGAAACCAGAACATTTGAAAAATATACAACAATCAAGGACAAAATTTCTTTTAAAATTCTGTGAATAAAAAACTAGCTCAGTATTTAAAATGATGGCCAGATTCTAAGAAACCACTACTGAGTATAGACACTATCTTGATGTATTTTGGCAAAACTTTGAAGTGATAAAGATCAAGTATAATCCTACAAATATTCGAACAAAAAGAAGACAAAATAAGTAAATATCCAGGCTTTCCCAAGACTTATTTCCCTTAATTCTAAAGTAAAACAAAGCGGTATCTACTGTTTATAGGGGGGGAAAATTGTGGTCCCAAACTGTGTGCACACTCATATTATCTTTTGCATGTTAAAACAACAGAAAGACATTCTCATCCATGCGGAGATTTATAATAGCACTGCTTTCTCGAAAAGTTTACTGGAAGGCTTATATAAGCCTACTGAGTGATGAATCAAATTTTGTAACTCAAAAATAGAGACATTATAAACAAAAGTAAGTATCTATTTGGTTTGGACCCAAAACTCAGAAGGCACCATTTGATTATTTCTCTTTGGCTTTGATTTCATTCTCAGACCAAGAGGGGTCCTCTCTTACAGTTCAGGTGAACGCTTTGGGGACATATGATGACCATTTAAAATGGTTCTGGTGCTATTCAGTTCTGGCACTTGCTAGCAAACACCATTATTAACATTGCACTGGAGAGTTACTAAACAAGACTTTTCTTCCCCTCTTAAAAAGCAAAGCTTCAGAGAAGAGCAGAGTGTTTACTCCCCTTGCTATGATTCTTTGGTAAACATGCTTTGTGTCTATAATAATTGTGTTGAAAAAACTGAGTCTGGGGATCGTTAAAGTGATAAAGACTGAAAAAAAATCAAGCAATAATAGGAATTGTATATGAATTTTCCAATGTTACGTATGTTTTAAGAATTAAGTAAGCTAGAGAGAAAAATGCTAAGCAAAGTCAAAAGGAAATACCCCAAAATACGGTAAATGAAATTTAGAGTGATTTTAATTTTCTTCTTTTTACTTTTCTGTTCAAGTTAGCCTCAAAAATGCCAGGCAAATAGGTCAAAAGGAAATACCCTAAAATATGGTGATGAAATTTAAAGCAATTTTAATTTTCTTCTTTTTACTTAGCCTCAATAAATACTTATTATTTTTGTAATCTGTTAGAAGAGATATTTTAAAATGTATTTGTACAATTGCTTAGATCCCAGATAATTATATATCTTCACTAAGCAGTTAATTAAAAAGACTAGTAGAAAGCATATCAAAATATTAACCATTGAGTTCTCTTTGACTAACAGGAGTATGGATGATTGCCTCTCATTTTCAAAATGCATTTTCCAAATTTTCCATAATGAATATATGCTATCTTGATAATAAAAATAATTCTCTGTTGGTACAGATGATAACCTTTCGTCGTTTGAAAGGTTTGAAAGACGATATGCTATTTTCACAGATGAAACCATATCTAGGAAAATAATGTACTAGACTTTCTTCTGGGTATTTCTGCTGCAGTTAATCTTTTTCCTCGTGAATACAGTCCAGAATCAAGAAAGCAAAGTCTGAGTGTGATGTTTCCTTCTCATGGCTCAAAATGTTGGGTGTAGTAGGGTGTTTGCACGGAGAGGACAGAAGGCACAAGTGCCACAGGTCACGGGACTACTTATTTCCAACTTGAAGAAAGATGGCTCATCCTGAGGGGCCTTGCATGTAAATATATTTTGGTTCCATATTTTAATCTCTGATTCTTCCTCCATCAAATCATTTCTTAGGGTATTATATTGCTTATTAGACTGAACCTCTGAAGAATGGAAAATAAAACCTACAAACATAGCGCTAGTTCAAGGATGAGACTTCATGGTAATATTTCTAAGTGAAAAAAATAAGCTGATATTCATCCTATGCTGAGGTACATGTTTAATTCCCATACCCTACCCCTGTAAGTCAACACAATTTCTCTTCTCTTTTGGAAACTATATTCATTAAAGCTTTCTCTACTTGTAAGTCAAAGAATGAGGTAGTAGCCATCTAATTTATATTCTTAAACTCTGCTTTTGCCCCAATTTTTCTGTACATATTAGATTCCCAGTTAATATCTGTTGATTGAATTATCCAGTTAATTGACTCAGTTCTTCAGTTCTCCTTACATCCATAGTGAGAAATTATACTTCCTAGTTAGCATCAATAGTTGAGGCATAGTTCTTTTTTTTTTTTTAAGATTTTATTTATTTATTTGAGAGAGAGTGAGAGAGAACCCAAGCAGAGGGAGAGGTAGGGGGAGAGGGTGAGGGAAAAGCAGACTCCCCATGGAGCAGGGAGCCCAATGTGGGACTTGATACTGGGACCATGAGATCATGACCTGAGCGGAAGGCAGATGCTTAATCGATGGAGCCATGCAGGCACCCCATGGGCCTAACTCATAAGCAGAAACACAAAGAACCAAAAGTTAAATATTCTGAACGTGGAACTTGCTGGACACACAAAAATTAAATTTTTTGGTTAAAATTTTATTCAAAGTTGGTTTTAGATTTTAAGGACCTCTAATTTGGAATGCAAGGAAGCCAGTGTATCTATAATATTTAAGAGGGCCCCCTGATGGTTAATCTTAGAAACGTCTTTTGATTCCTCTCTGCCTTCCAGATGACCAGACATACTCACCCTCGTGTAATTGGTCATGTGACTTAAAGTGAGTTGGGATGGGCGCAAAGTCAGCCCCCATATTTGATTAATATCATTTCAAAGTAAA